>NC_092151.1:21118960-21418960 GCF_045791955.1 Oncorhynchus clarkii lewisi | reverse complement strand
AGGTTAGCCATAGCCTTTCCGCTAGTCACACCATATGTTGCAAAATGTTACTTCCAACACACATAGACACCTTCATGATAGGCCAAGCATAATTTCAACCGTCACAATAGTAATACAGAACTCTGCAGGCTATCTTTGTAGTCGATTGCAACACCGTCCCCTTTGGCAGTTCTATCTTGGTGGAAAATGTTATAGTTAGCGATGGTGATTTCAGGGTTTTTGGTGGTTTTCCTGAGCCAGGATTCAGACACGGCTAAGACATCCGGGTTGGCAGAGTGTGCTAAAGCAGTGAGTAAAACACACTTCTAATGTTAACATACATGAAACCAAGGCTTTTACGGTTACAGAAGTCAACAAATGAGAGCACCTGGGGAGTGGGAGTGGAGCTAGGCGCTGCAGGACCTGGATTAACCTCTACATCACCAGAGGAACAGAGGAGAAGTAGGATAAGGGTACGGCTAAAGGCTATAAGAACTGGCAGTCTTGCACGTTCGGAACAGAGAGTAAAGGGAGCAGGTTTCTGGGCACGATAGAATAGATTCAAGACATAATGTACAGACAAAGGTATGGTAGGAAGAGAGTATATTGGAGGTAAACCTAGGCATTGAGTAATGATGAGAGAGATATAGTCTAGAGACGTTTAAACCAGGTGATGTCTTCGCATATGTGGGAGGTGGAACAACATGGTTGGTTAAGGCACATCTGATTTTCAAAAAGGCCCTTCCCTTGTAGTTTGGAATTCAGTTCATTCATGAGGGCCATGATGTCCACGGTGAAGGCAAAATCAAAAATGTATCTTGTAGTTGAGGGAAATCCACATATTGTCCTTTCATTTGCAAAAACTCAGCAATCTCTGACTTCAGGTCCCACATCCTTTTAAGAACCTTCCCCAAACTCCACCATCTCACGTTTTTGTGGTAGGGAGATCTGCATGACCCAACTGTCTCTTCCAACAATGAGACAAACTGCCTTTGGTATAGAGATTTTGCTCTTATGAAGTTTACCACTTTAGTGACTGTATCCACAACATGGCTCATTTTCAGAACACATTTACAGAGCACCTCCTGATGAATAATGCAATGCAGGAAAATCATTTTTTGATCTGGGATTCAGTTCAGCTACTTGATCTTGTATCCTTTTTAAAATGTCAATGTTTTTTCCTGTCAAGTTTGGGCACCCATCAGTGGCCCCCCTGGATAACTTTTCAAACTCAGTCACAGCTTTGCCACACACTTATTAACCTCCTCCAATAAATCTTTCCCTGTGGTTGTGCTCCTCAGTGACTGCGCTGAAGCAAGCTCCTCTGTAATTTCAAAGTCTGGGGTTATGCCTTGTAAGAATATCAACAACTGCGCCGTGTCACCTGCATCACTGCTCTCATCCAGGGCCAAGGAGAAATGGGTGAAATCCTTTACCTTGTCTTTCAACTGTTGTTCCATATTCTCTGCGATGTCCACAACACACCGTGTCACTGTTCGTCTTGACAGACAAACATTTTCCAACAGCTCTTTCTTGTCGGGGCAAAGTTTTGCTGCATAGTCAATTAAACATTCTTTAATGAATTCTCCCACTGCTTTTGCAGCTGAGATAGCAACTATTTCGATGCACTTGTCCTCTGCTCAGAAGACATATTCCTATACTTCTCTACATGCTTCTTCTGGAAGTGTCGGAACAAGTTGTAGTCTTTCAAGACAGCGATGCTCTCTTTGCACACCAAGCACACAGCTTTCCCTGATACCTCAATAAATAAATATGTTGATGTCCATCCTTGCTGGAACACCTTACATTCATTGTCTACTATCCTTTTCTTTGAAATCTTTCAAAAACAAATTTCTGCGTAATTTCTAGCTAGCTACTATTTGTAACTGTGACGTGTGTCAACCTGTCAGTCACTGTTTATCCTTGTTACTTATACGTGCCTTCAAAATAAACGTTCCACAAGCGGTGGTAGTTAAATCATTACACAAAGGCAAGTATTCATGGGGCTTTAAATTTGAATAACAAATAAGTTTTTCAAAACTTTACTAAACGCAAATTCTTTGATCTGAAAATGATTCCGCAGGCCGTATTGAATCAGATCGCGGGCTGCATACGGCCTCCAGGCAGTCCTTTGCCCAGTCCTGGTATAGACCGTATAATTAGAAATACTATAAGGGGCATAAGCCCTTAGATCATGGCTTGGAGGGGCTCGGCCTTGGGAGTGAGGGAGGAGCTTTCCCAGTTTGAAGAATATCAAAAGACATTGGGTCATTTCTTGAGGGACTCCATCTCAGAATGCTCATTTAAGGATAACAAGTAGCTAGTTGCTGTTCACCCAAACCAACACTGATTATGATGAGAATGTCCATTTTACTATGGGAAAGGGGAAAGGGGGATACCTAGTCAGTTGTAGAACTGAATGCATTCAGCTGAAATGGGTCTTCAACATTTAACCCTCTGAACCAGAGAGGTACGTGGGGCTGCCTTAATTGACGTCCATAGCTGTGGTACAGTAGAACAGTGCCTTCGGAAAGTGTCCAGACCTCTTAATTTTTTGTTACGTTACAACTTTATCCTAAATTGTTTTGTTTTTTAAATAAGGTCCTCATCAATCTACACGCAATATCCCATAATGACAAAGCAAAAACAGGTTTTTAGAATATTTTTTAAAATTAATATTAATAAATCAAATCAAACCAAATAAAATTTTATTTGTCACATACACATGGTTAGCAGATGTTAATGCGAGTGTAGCGAAATGCTTGTGCTTCTAGTTCCGACAATGCAGTAATAACAAGTAATCTAACTAACAATTCCAAAACTACTGTCTTGTACACAGTGTAAGGGGATAAAGAATATGTACATAAGGATATATGAATGAGTGATGGTACAGAGCAGCATAGGCAAGATACAGTAGATGGTATCGAGTACAGTATGTACAAATGAGATGAGTATGTAAACAAAGTGGCATAGTTTAAAGTGGCTAGTGATACATGTATTACATAAGGATACAGTCGATGATATAGAGTACAGTATATACGTATGCATATGAGATGAATAATGTAGGGTAAGTAACATTATATAAGGTAGCATTGTTTAAAGTGGCTAGTGATATATTTACATAATTTCCCATCAATTCCCATTATTAAAGTGGCTGGAGTTGAGTCAGTGTCAGTGTGTTGGCAGCAGCCACTCAGTGTTAGTGGTGGCTGTTTAACAGTCTGATGGCCTTGAGATAGAAGCTGTTTTTCAGTCTCTCGGTCCCAGCTTTGATGCACCTGTACTGACCTCGCCTTCTGGATGATAGCGGGGTGAACAGGCAGTGGCTCGGGTGGTTGATGTCCTTGATGATCTTTATGGCCTTCCTGTGACATCGGGTGGTGTAGGTGTCCTGGAGGGCAGGTAGTTTGCCCCCGGTGATGCGTTGTGCAGACCTCACTACCCTCTGGAGAGCCTTACGGTTGAGGGCGGTGCAGTTGCCATACCAGGCGGTGATACAGCCCGCCAGGATGCTCTCGATTGTGCATCTGTAGAAGTTTGTGAGTGCTTTTGGCGACAAGCCGAATTTCTTCAGCCTCCTGAGGTTGAAGAGGCGCTGCTGCGCCTTCTTCACGATGCTGTCTGTGTGAGTGGACCAATTCAGTTTGTCTGTGATGTGTATGCCGAGGAACTTAAAACTTGCTATCCTCTCCACTACTGTTCCATCGATGTGGATAGGGGGGTGTTCCCTCTGCTGTTTCCTGAAGTCCACAATCATCTCCTTAGTTTTGTTGACGTTGAGTGTGAGGTTATTTTCCTGACACCACACTCCGAGGGCCCTCACCTCCTCCCTGTAGGCCGTCTCGTCGTTGTTGGTAATCAAGCCTACCACTGTTGTGTCGTCCGCAAACTTGATGATTGAGTTGGAGGCGTGCGTGGCCACGCAGTCGTGGGTGAACAGGGAGTACAGGAGAGGGCTCAGAACGCACCCTTGTGGGGCCCCAGTGTTGAGGATCAGCGGGGAGGAGATGTTGTTGCCTACCCTCACCACCTGGGGGCGGCCCGTCAGGAAGTCCAGTACCCAGTTGCACAGGGCGGGGTCGAGACCCAGGGTCTCGAGCTTGATGACGAGCTTGGAGGGTACTATGGTGTTGAATGCCGAGCTGTAGTCGATGAACAGCATTCTCACATAGGTATTCCTCTTGTCCAGATGGGTTAGGGCAGTGTGCAGTGTGGTTGAGATTGCATCGTCTGTGGACCTATTTGGGCGGTAAGCAAATTGGAGTGGGTCTAGGGTGTCAGGTACGGTGGAGGTGATATGGTCCTTGACTAGTCTCTCAAAGCACTTCATGATGACGGATGTGAGTGCTACGGGGCGGTAGTCGTTTACCTCAGTTACCTTAGCTTTCTTGGGAACAGGAACAATGGTGGCCCTCTTGAAGCATGTGGGAACAGCAGACTGGTATAGGGATTGATTGAATATGTCCGTAAACACACCGGCCAGCTGGTCTGCGCATGCTCTGAGGGCGCGGCTGGGGATGCCGTCTGGGCCTGCAGCCTTGCGAGGGTTAACACGTTTAAATGTCTTACTCACCTCGGCTGCAGTGAAGGAGAGACCGCATGTTTTCGTTGCAGGCCGTGTCAGTGGCACTGTATTGTCCTCAAAGCGGGCAAAAAAGTTATTTAGTCTGCCTGGGAGCAAGACATCCTGGTCCGTGACTGGGCTGGATTTCTTCCTGTAGTCCGTGATTGACTGTAGACCCTGCCACATGCCTCTTGTGTCTGAGCCATTGAATTGAGATTCTACTTTGTCTCTGTACTGGCGCTTAGCTTGTTTGATAGCCTTGCGGAGGGAATAGCTGCACTGTTTGTATTCGGTCATGTTACCAGACACCTTGCCCTGATTAAAAGCAGTGGTTCGCGCTTCCAGTTTCACACGAATGCTGCCATCAATCCACGGTTTCTGGTTAGGGAATGTTTTAATCGTTGCTATGGGAACGACATCTTCAACGCACGTTCTAATGAACTCGCACACCGAATCAGCGTATTCGTCAATGTTGTTATTTCACGCAATACGAAACATCTCCCAGTCCATGTGATGGAAGCAGTCTTGGAGTGTGGAGTCAGCTTGGTCGGACCAGCGTTGGACAGACCTCAGCGTGGGAGCCTCTTGTTTTAGTTTCTGTCTGTAGGCAGGGATCAACAAAATGGAGTCGTGGTCAGCTTTTCCGAAAGGGGGGCGGGGCAGGGCCTTATATGCGTCGCGGAAGTTAGAGTAACAATGATCCAAGGTCTTTCCACCCCTGGTTGCGCAATCGATATGCTGATAAAATTTAGGGAGTCTTAATAACAGAAATATCAAATGTACATATGTATTCAGATCCTTTACTCAGTACTTTGGTGAAGCACGTTTGGCAGCGATTACAGCATCGAGTCTTCTTGGGTATGACGCTACAAGCTTGGCACACTTGTATTTGGGGAGTTCTTCTCTGCAGATCCTCTCAATCTCTGTCAGGTTGGATGGGGAGCGTTGCTGCACAGCTATTTTCAGGTCTCTCCAGAGATTTTTGATCGGGCTCTGGCTGGGCCACTTAAAGACATTCAGAGACTTTTCCCGAAGCCACTCCTGCTTTGTCTTGGCTGTGTGCTTAGGGTCGTTGTCCTGTTGGACAGTGAATCTTCGACCCAGTCTGAGGTCTTGAACGCTCTGGAGCTGGTTTTCATCAAAGATATTTATGTACTTTGCTCCGTTAATCTTTCCCTCGATCCTGACTATTCTCCCCACAGCATGATGCTGCCACCACCATGCTTCACCGTAGGGATAGTGCCAGGTTTCCTCCAGATGTGACGCTTGGCATTCAGGCCAAAGAGTTTACTCTTGGTTTCATCAGACACGAGAATATTGTTTCTCATGTTCTGAGTTTTATGTGCAAACTCCAAGCAGGCTGTCATGTGCCTTTTACTGAGGAGTGGCTTCCGTCTGACCACTCTACCATAAAGGCCTGATTGGTGGAGTACTGCAGAGATGGTTGTCCTTCTGGAAGGTTCTCCCATCTCCACAGAGGAACTCTAGAGCTCTGTCAGAGTGACCATCGGGTTCTTGGTCACTTCCCTGACCAAGGCTCTTTTCCCCCGATTACTCAGTTTAGCCAGGCAGCCAGCTCTAGGAAGAGTCTTGGTGATTCCAAACTTCTTCCATTTAAGAATGATGGAGGCCACTGTGTTTTTGAAGACCTTCAATGCTGCAGAAAATATTTGTTACCCTTCTCTAGATATGGGTCTCGACACAATCCTGTCATGGAACTCTACAGACAATTCCTTTGACCTCATGGCTTGGTTTTTGTTCTGACATGCACTGTCAACTCTGGGACCTTATATAGACAGGTGTGTGCCTTTCCAAATCATGTCCAATCAATTGAATGTACCACAGGTGGACTCCAATAAAGTTCATCTCAAGGTTGATCAATGGAAACAGGATGCACCTGAGCTTAATTTCAAGTCTCATAGCAAAGGGTCTGAATACTTAAGTAAATTAGGTATTTCAGTATTTATTTATTTTTTTTTGCAATAATTGCTACAAAAATATTTTCACTTTGTCATTATGGGGTATTTTGTGTAGATTGCTGAGGATTTCTATTTATTTAATCCATTTTAGAATAAGGCTGTAACGTAACAAAATGTGGAAAAAGTCAAGGCGTCTGAATACTTTCTGATGGCACTGTATATATTGTTACATTGCAACATGTAATTTTAAATGGATTTTATTAGGATTTCATGTAATGGACATACACAAAATAGTCCAAATTGGTGAAGTGAAAAAAATTAACTATGGAAAAGAGGTGCATGCATATGTATTCACCCCCTTTGCTATGAAGCCCCTAAATAAGAGCTGGTGCAACTAATTTCCTTCAGAAGTCACATAATTAGTTAAATGAAATGAACCTTTGTGCAATCTAAGTGTCACATGATCTGTCACATAATCTCAAAGTATACAGTTGAAGTCGGAAGTTTACATACACTTAAGATGAGTTTTTTTCAACCCCTCCCAAAGTTTCTTGTTAATAAACTATAGTTTTGGCAAGTCGGTTAGGACCTCTACTTTGTGCATGACACAAGTAATTTTTCCAACAATTGTTTACAGACAGATTATTTCACTTATGATTCACTGTATCACAATTTCAGTGGGTCCAACATTTGCATACACTAAGCTGACTATGCCTTTAAACAGCTTGGAAAATTCCAACAAAATATGTCATGGCTTTAGAATCTTCTGATAGGCTAATTGACATCATTTGAGTCAATTGGAGGTGTACCTGTGGATGCATTTCAAGGCCAACCTTCAAACTCAGTGCCTCTTTGCTTGACATCATTGGAAAATCAAATGAAATCAGCCATGACCTCAGAAAAAAACATTGTAGACCTCCACAAGTCTGGATCATCCTTGGGAGTATTTCCAAATGCCTGAAGGTACCACATTCATCTGTACAAACAAAGGTACGCAAGTATAAACACCATGGAACCACGCAGCCTTCATACCGCTCAGGAAGGAGACCCGTTCTTTCTCCTGGAGATGAACGCACTTTGGTGCGGAAAGTGCAAATCGGTCCCAGAACAATAGCAAAGGACCATGTGAAGATGCTGGAGGAAACCGGTACAAAAGTATCTATATCCACAGTAAAACGAGTCCTATATCGACACAATCTAAAAGGCCGCTCAGCAAGGAAGAAGTCACTGCTCCAAAACCACCATAAAAAAGCCAGACTACGGTTTGCAACTGCACATGGGGACAAAGATCGCACTTTTTGGAGAAATGTCCTCTACAAAGTATTGAGATTGGGGGGATGAATAGTTATGCACGCTCAAGTTTTCAGTTGTTTTGTCTTATTTCTTGTTTGTTTCACAATAAAAACAAATATTTTGCATCTTCAAAGTGGTAGGCATGTTGTGTAAATCAAATGATTCAAATCCCGCAAAAACGAAATTTAAATTCCACGCTGTATGGCAACAAAATAGGAAAATTATTAAGGGGGTGAATACTTTTGTAAGCCACTATATGTGTATGTATTATTTGTAGTGTTGTACAGCTAAACAGGAGGCAGTATTTTTAGACCTAACTGAAATGTACATATATGGCTGTGTCATTAGGACTTTGGAGATTGATTTATTAAACATTCAACTTATTTAATTTGAACTATTCCAGATGGCAAAGCTAAACGGGGAGAAGATGGGGGGGTAAAAAGACTGATTGAATCCTGAAAAAGTGACTTATTACTGTGAGAAGGTTTTTGTTAATCGATTGCAAATAAGTATTTGACAGTGTACTGTTTTGTCAAGATACAGTTTAAAAAAGAATATAACTTATAAATGACTCATGGCAGAAAGAATGGTGAATATTATTGTAGACACTGACATGGCTTAAAGGGATACTTTGAATTTCGTGATGTAGGTTGTTTTTCTACCTACCCAGAGTCTGACAAACTCATGGGAACCATTTTTATGTCTCTGCGTGTTTTGAGATGATTAAAGTTAGTATATTGTTAGCTTAGCGCAATTTCTTGAGGTCTTTCACAGTAGCCGCCTCCTCTCAAAAACAGGGAAATAGACTTTCTAACTATTCCAAAGCTGGGTGGTTGGTAATTTATAGTCTTATAAAGTTATACACAGTAAGCAATATTTTACAAATGTGTTAATTTTACTGATAATCAAAAGAGACAAGATTCTATCCACTTCCTCAATCTCTGTCCTGTTGGCGTATGATGCTGCAATCTATATATCTGTCTCATGGCGTCGGTACGCGTACTAGCAGCGCCATTGCGACAGAAGCAATATTGCTATCAGCTGGCCGCTGTACCAGGAGACTTCCAGCATTTGTGCTAAACTAACGATATGCTAACTTCAACAATTTCCAAACTGCACGTGGAGACACAAAAATGGTATTCGTTAGTTTGTCTGACCTGGATCTCGAAATCTCGCAGTATCCCTTTAAAAATGAATACCCCATAACAGGGTTGAGGTCAATTTCTATTCAACAAATTGAAGATGTTAAAGGGATGGTTCACTTTTTTACACCTTTATAGTCAGATGGCTAAGAAAAAAACTATATGCTTTACGGGGGCAATTAGTGGCTATTTAAACAACTCTGAACCATAGATTACAGTTTTTCCTGGCCCATGGACTACTTTCAGGGTAGGGAACCATCTGACTGACTATAAGGTGTAAAAAAGTGAACTATCCCTTTTAACATCTTCAATTTGTTGAATAGAAATTGACCTCAACCCTGTTATGGGGTTCTCTTAATTGAATATTGCAAATAAGGCATTAATGGTCAATGATGTCTTATTCAACAGAATCTGATTAGCTTTTCACATAAAGGTTTTTTCATTTATTATATATATGTTTTATTTACGACCCCAACCCCTAACTGTTCTATGTGCTCTTTATCTTCTAGTTGTTGCTTTCACCCTACAAATGCTGTCATTAAGCGCTTCCCGGGTGCAACAAAAGGACAAGTGGGAACGGCTTACAACTGTAAAATGCCTGAATTAAGAAGCAATGAGAGAAACAAATAAAATGAATAGGATTAAATTAAGTTTAGTGTTTTGTGTTTGTTCTAATGTTTTATTACCATGATTACAAGTATCACTGAAATAATGCTTCTATTACATATACACTATATATAAAAAAGTATGTGGACACCCCTTCAAAGGAGTGGATTTGGCTATTTCAGCCACAGCCTTTGCTGACAGGTGTATAAAATTGAGCACCCAGCCATGCAATCTCCATAAGGAACATTGTACTGCCAATGGCAGTAGAAGAGCTCAGTGACTTTTAACGTGACACCGTCATAGGATGCCACCTTTCCAACAAGTCAGTTCGTCAAATGTATGCCCTGCTAGAGCTGCCCCAGTTAAATGTAAGTGCTGTTATTGTGAAGTGGAAAGGTTTGGGAGCAACAACAGCTCAGCCGCAAAGTGGTAGGCCACACAAGCTCACAGAACGAGACCGCCGAGTGCGGAAGCCGTAGCGTGTAAAAATCATCTGTCCTTGGTTGCAACACCCATTAACGAGTTCCAAAACTGCATCTGGAAGCAATGTTAGCACAATAACTGTTCGTCGAGAGCTTTATGAAATGGGTTTCCATGGCCGAGCAGCCACACACAAGCCTAAGATCACCTTCCTCAATGCCAAGCATTGGCTGGAGTGGTGTAAAGCTCGCCGCCATTGGACTCTGGAGCAGTGAACAAAAATTCTCTGGTATGATGTCATGCTTCACCATCTGGCAGTCCGACAGACAAATCTGGGTTTGGCGGATGCCAGGAGAATGCTACCTACCCCAATACATAGTGCCAACTGTAAAGCTTGTTGGAGGAGAAATATTGGCCTTTGGCTGTTTTTCATGGTTCTGGCTAGGCCCTTTAGTTCCAGTGAAGGGAAATCTTAACGCTGCAGTTTACAATGACATTCTAGACAATTCTGTGCTTCCAACTTTGTGGCAACAGTTTGGGGAAGGCCCTTTCTTGTTTCTGCATTAAAATGCCCCGTGCACAAAGTTAGGTCCATGCAGAAATGGTTTGTCAACCCCATCAAACACCTTTGGGATAAATTGGAACGCTGACTATGAGCCAGGCCTAATCTCCCAACATCAGTGCCCAACCTCACTAATGGTCTTGTGGCTAAATGGAAGCAAATCCCTGCAGCAATGTTCCAGCATCTAGTGGAAAGCCTTCCCAGAAGATTGGAGGCTATTATAGCAGCAAAGGGGGAACCAACTCCATATTATTGTCCATGATGTTTGACAAGCAGGTGTACACATACTCTTGTACATGTAGTGTATGTTAACACATATTGTTAACATGTATTGTGACATACAGTACCAGTCAAAAGTTTGGACATACCTACTCATTCAAGGGTTTTTCTTTATTTTTACAGTTTTCTACATTGTAAAATAGTAGTGAAGTCTTCAAAACTATAAAATAACACATATGGAATCATGTAGTAACCAAAAAAGTTGCCACCCTTTGCCTTGATGATAGCTTTGCACACTCTTAACCGGCTTCATGAGGTATTTACCTGGAATGCTTTTCCAATCATCTTGAAGGAGTTCACACATGCTGAGCACTTGTTGGCTGCTTTTCCTTCACTCTTCGGTCCAACTCATTCGAGGAGGATAGAGAGGGAAGGAGAGGAGAAAAGGGGGAGGGGAGGAGAGAGGAAGGAGAAGAGGGGAGGGAGGAGAGGAAGAAAAATTATGTTTATCCCAGAAGGGAGTTGTGAGAGATGATGGATATTTGCTTGATTAATGTATTCCGTTGAGTAAATGATATCCACTCAACCCTCACCCCCCGCACACACACACATACGCTAGCAGAGGAGATTTGGTATTCTACCCTTTTAGAGAAAACACTGTGTCCTATACACTAGAAAGCCTGTGGAGACACAAATGTTAGCGTGTATGTGAGTTAGTTGTTTATCCCAGCAGGGAGTTTGAGGTGATGGATGGAGGATATTTGCTTCATTATTGTCTTCTGTTGAATACATTTTTTCCACTGAGTGACTCAACATCCCTCCCCAAACACACTCATACAGATTTCGTTTTCATGCTGCTCATCAATCCCTACCTGCTGCTCTAATAGAGTACCACAGTATGAGTCATAATACCCATAAAACCTAGTGGTCAAACAGGGAAATGGTTCCAATTAGTTTTTCCACCATTCATTTTTCCCATAGGGGATTTTAGAAACACTTAAAATAAGCACTGTGTTTCGTGTAGGCTTACCCTGGCGTGAGGGTTTGATAATCATGTAATTCTCTCTAGGACAATGACTTTTATCAATATATTCGCCTGTATTTAAAAAATGAATAATGCCATGCTAATTTGCTGCTAATGTGGCTATCATGAAGACCTACAAATGCCATGACGATCTGGGCGAGACTGACGTATCGAAGCAAATGTAAGACTCTCTGGATTAGTTATGTAATGTTAGCTAAATTTAGTAACAAATAAATTGGCTACATTTCTTTAAATTTGACAATTCTGTCAACTGTCTTGTGCAAGTTTTAAATTGATCCAGTACCTGTTAGCAAAAGTATCATTTAGAGATGAAGTGCAGGACCTTGCAGGGATTTGTAGGTTAGCATGATGTCTACTTTGATGCTGATATTAAATGTTAATCACAAATAACCAGTCGCTTTCATAACGAGTTAGGGCAGAAGCGGTTAACTCATTAAGAAAGCGACTGGTCATTTGTGAGCAACATTCATAACACAGTAAAATGGCCCAGTGGAGACTAGCAAAACAGAAGAGAGAGAGTTTTTCCGGATTAATGATATTGATATCTGTCGGTGGCAATGAGCTGGTGTCATAAGCATGATGTATTGTCTTTCAGAGTGGTTTTACTAAACAGCTTAGTCAAACCAGGACACCACTGGCCTGAGGAAGAGAGCAGAGTATGAACCAGATAAATTGGGAGGGAGGAACGTTCACTCTTTTGTGTGTGCGTGCAGGTGTGTGAGTGCACATTCTTATGTGTGTTTGTATGCGCCCAAGCATGCGTATGTGTGTGTGTGTCTGCATGTGTGTCTTTGCACATGCTTGTGTGTTTGTGTGCATCCAAGCATGAATGTGTGTGTTATTCACAGTCAGTCTGTGTCTGGGAGCGCGTTGGTATTTTTAGAGAGGCCAGGGCTTTCAGACATCCCTGTCTGCTGCCAGATCAGAGAATATTACAGTCTATCTCTGTTCTACTATATATACTCTCTGTTGTCTAGCTATAGTTATACTGTTGTATATTCTACTACAACTGTCTAGACTAATATAATGAATCACACACACACATTCACACACAATTATTTGAGGGTCACATTAAGCAATTTGTCTCTAATGTTTAATCTCGTCAGAGGAGCCAGTAATATTCTGTAAGACGGCTGTATAATCACACTATTAACTTGAGGGCAGTGTGTCGGAGTCTGTGTCTGTGTTTCAATGTCTGTGTTTGTTCCCAGTCTCTCTCTAGTCTCCCTCACCTCTCCTTCTTTCATGTGTGTTTGTTTCCCATCCTAATTGGCAGTGTATTGCTGATTGCTTGACTACACACCGCATCTGAGCTGCACTCCCCCTCTCATGCAAATGAGACAGAAATCTACTCACATTTTTTCTGTTACTGTAACAGGTTTTGTTTTAGTTTGTGTTTTTATGTGTGTGTATATGTGTGCTTGTGTGTATATTTGTGTGTCTGTTTTTTTGTTTTTGTGTGTGTGTGTGTGTGTGTGTGTGCAACCTGCTGGGAAAAAAACATGAAGCAAAGTTCTGAGGAAGAAATTATGAGATGGTTATACTGGTGTGAGGAAGAGAGAGACAGAGATAGAATGAGAGACTAAGAGAAAGACATTTGTAATGTCTTTATTCTTTTGAAACTTCTGTATGTTTACTGTTCATTTGTATTGTTTATTTAACTTTAGTATATTATCTACCTCACTTGCTTTGGCAATGTTAACACATGTTTCCCATGCCAATAGAGCCCCTTGAATTTAATTTAATTTAATTGAAAGAGAGAGAGAAGCTGTAGTAATTGTCACAGAGAGCTGCGTTCCTGAAGGAAGAGAGACAGATATAATTACATCCACCTCTCCTCTAATATCTTTCCTTGAGCTCTTCAACACTGGCTAGAGATTTTCTGAATACTTAGTGGACATTTTAATATTTCGTGGACAATGAAAGCCTTTCCACCCTCTTCGTATCTTCTTTTCTCTCTACTTATTAGTTCTTCCCCTCTTCTCTCTTTAATATCTTCTCTTTCTACTTATTAGTTTTCCCCCTTTTCTCGCTTTAATATCTTCTCTGTTTAATATTGTCACGCCCTGATCTGTTTCACCTGTCCCTGTGATTGTCTCCACCCCCTCCAGGTGTCGCTTATTTTCCCCAGTGTATTTAGCCCTGTGTTTCCTGTCTCTCTGTGCCAGTTCGTCTTGTATGTTTCCAAGTCAACCAGTGGTTTCCCGGTCTCCTTTTTGCATTCTCCTTTTTCTAGTCCTCCCGGTTTTGACCCTTGCCTGTTTCTGGACTTTGTACCCGCATGCCTGATCATTCTGCCTGCCTTGACCATGAGCCTTTTCTGCCACTCTGTACCTCCTTGACTCTGATCTGGTTTTGCCTGTCCAAGACCATTCTCTTGCCTACTCCTTTGGATTATTAAACATTGTAAGACTCCAACTAGCTGCCTCGTGTCTGCATTTGAGTCTCGCCTTGTGCCTTGATAAATATATTCTCTCTACTTATTAGTTCTCCCTCTCTTCTCTCTTTTTCTGTTCTCAACTTCTCCCCTCTTCATTTTTCTAATCTTCTCCCTTCTCATACCTTCTCTGTCATCTAAATTATGTTCCCGCTTTTCTTTTTTCTAATTTCTTTTTTATGATCCTCTTGTCCTCTCTTCTAATCTCATTTTCTCTTCTGTTCTGTCTTTTCACATTTTCTCTCATCTTCTGGACGTATATCTTCTAAGTTGTATTCACTTTTCCTCCACTCCCTCTATTCACGAGCTTTTCTTACAGATTCTCTTATATTATACAGTAGATAGACTGAGATTATTTTCTATTCTCTTCCCTGTTTTACAGATAGACTTTGCTCCTCCTGAGCCAAACCAATCATATTGTCTCCATCAGACTGAGGGCTCAACCACTGAGTGATTAGCAGACTCGGAGAGACAATCACAGCGACTCTAACATCTTGACGACCAATCAGCCAACTGAGGAGGGTATAGAAGGACTAGAACTGCCTGATTACCCAGTCACCCTGTCCCCTCTACACCCCCTTTAGCTGCCGCTAGCCCCCCATCAACTCCCAGGCTCTACCAGTAAGCTCCCTCTAACAGCCCCCAAAACGCTTCTTCCACCATGACCAATAACAGTAGCTCCTCTGGCGTCTGGGAGAACTCTGATTGGTCAGAGTCAGCCCAGTGTCCACCCTCGGTGAGTGGAGCCACCTTCCTCATCGTGGCCTACAGCACGGTGATCGCAGTAGGGTTGCTAGGCAATGTGGGCCTGGTTTTCATCATCGGGCGGCAGAAGGAACTGCATAATGTCACCAACATTCTAATCGCCAACTTGTCCTGCTCCGACATCTTGATGTGTGTGGTGTGTTTACCTGTCACCGTCATCTACACTCTGATGGACCGCTGGGTACTGGGGGAGGCACTCTGCAAGGTGAGAACACAGACTTTTCTTAAAGAAATAAAAATCCTTGTTCAGAGTTCCTGTATCTTTGTTTGATAACCTTGCCGTGTTTGTTTGTGTCCATAATGTGCCCTTTTCTCCTCCCTCTCTTGTCCCTTATTTATCTCCTCTCTTCTCCATCAGGTCACTCCGTTTGTACAGTGTGTGTCAGTGACGGTGTCTATTTTCTCCCTGGTTTTGATTGCGTTGGAGCGCCATCAGTTGATCCTGCACCCTACTGGCTGGTCCCCATCAGCAGGCCACTCCTACCTGGCCGTAGGTCTCACCTGGTTGGTCGCCTGCTTCATATCACTCCCGTTCCTGTCCTACAACATTCTGACCGACAACCCCTTCCAGAACCTCACGCTGCCTGCCAACCCCTTCAGGTGAGTCCGTGTGTGTGTGGGTGTGTTCATAAATTCACTCTGATACTCTGATTTCAGAGCACTCTCGTCTGAGTGTGCCAGAGCGCAGAACAACTGATGAATTTACGAACGCTCTCTTTGTCTATCATTCTCTCCCTTCCTCTCTCTCTCTCTCGCTCTCCTTCTCCCCCCCCCCCCCCTCAATTCAATTCAAGGGCTTTATTGGCATGGGAAACATGTTTACATTACCAAACCAAGTGAAATGGATAATAAACAAAAGTGAAATAAACAATAAAAAAAATGTACAGTAAACATTACACTCACAAAAGTCCCAGAAGAATGACATTTCAAATGTAATTTTATGTGCAAATAGTTAAAGTACAAAAGGGAAAATAAATAAACATTAAATATGGGTTGTATTTACAATGGTGTTTGTTATTCAATAGTTTTTTTGTGGCAACAGGTTGCAAATTTTGCTGCTGTGATGACACACTGTGATATTTCACCCAGTAGATATGGGAGTTTATCAAAATTGGGTTTGATTTCAAATTTTTTGCGGATCTGTGTAGTCTGAGGGAAATATGTATCTCTAATATGGTCATACATTTGGCAGGAATTTGGAAGTGCAGCTCAGTTTCCACCTAATTTTGTGGGCAGTGTGCACATAGCCTGTCTTTTCTTGAGAGCCAGGTCTGCCTACGACGGCATTTCTCAATAGCAAGGCTATTCTCACTGAGTCTGTACATAGTCAAAGCTTTCCTTAACTTTTTTAGGATAGGGGGCAGCATTCGGAATTTTGGATGAAAAGCATGCCCAAAGTAAACTGCCTGCTACTCAAGCCCAGAAGCTAGGATATGCAAATAATTGGATATATTTGGATAGAAAACACACTAAAGTTTCCAAAACTGTTAAAATAATGTCTGTGAGTATAACAGAACTGAAATGGCAGGTGAAAACATGAGGAAAATCCATCCAGGATTTATTTTGAAATGGGTGTTTTTCCATTGAAAGCCTATCCACCATAGAAATGGTTGGGACCCAGATTGCGTTCCATATGGCTTCTACTAGCCATGAACAGTCTTTAGACATTGTTTCAGGCCTTTATTCTGAAAAATTAGGGAGAATTAGCCGTTTCAATGAGAGGCCAGTGGAAAGTCCCCAACCTGTTTGGTGCGCCTTTCGTTGTTTTTCTTTCTTTTATATAGACGACGCTATTGTCCGGTTGAAATATTATAGATTATTTAGGCTAAAACAACCTGAGGGTTGATTATAAACATCATTCTACATGTTTCTATGAACTTTACGGATACTATTTGGAATTTGTCTGCCTCTTGTGACCGCATTTGAGCCATTGGATTACTGAACAAAATGCGCCAACAAAATGGAGGTTATTGGATATAAAGAGGGACTTTATCGAACAAAAGGAACATTTATTGTGTAACTGGGAGTCTTGTGAGTGCAACCATACGAAGATCATCAAAGGTAAGTGATTAATTTTATTGCTATTTCTGAATTTCGTGACTAATCTACTTGGTTGCTAACTGTTTAATGTTTTGTGTGCTGAGCGCTGTCCTCAGATAATGGCATGGTTTGCTTTCGCCGTAAAGCCTTTTTGAAATCTGACACGGCAGCTGGATTAACAACAAGTAAAGCTTTATTTTGATGTATTGCACTTGTGATTTCATGAAAGTATAATATTTATAGTAATTTGAATTTGGAGCTCTGCAATTTCACTGGAAGTTGTCGAGGTGATCCACTGATCCATGAATTACGTTTGGTCTCTCTCCCTCTCTCTTGCTCTCTTTCACTCTCATTCTTTCCCTCCCTCTCTCTCTCTTGCTATCCTTCTCTCCCGCTCTCTCTCTCTCTCTCCCTCCCTCGCTCTCTCTCTCTCTCCCTCCCTCGCTCTCTCTCCTCAGAGACCATGTGATCTGTTTGGAGAAATGGCCGACTGAAAGACACCGACTGGCCTACACCACCTCCCTGCTGCTGTTCCAGTACTGCCTCCCTCTGCTACTAGTGCTGCTCTGCTACCTCCGCATATTCCTACGCCTACGTCGACGCAGGTGACACACACATGCGCACCCACACACACACACACACACACACACACACATGCACACTCACGCCAGCACACACACACATGCACTCATGCATGCTCGCAAGCACAGACAGACACACACACACACACACACGACAGTCAAAGAATTGTCAGATTAATGAGTTAGTGAATAGTCAATAATAGTATGCCTACTCAGATGCAGGTAATACATCAGGACAGGAGTCAATGAATGGTAGTCAATGAGTGGCCAATGATGAATAGGTGAATAAAAGAAATGAATGAATGGAGTAATAGTCTAAGGATCATCAAAGAGGATAGACAATGAACAGTTAATGAATAAATAGAAATGTTAATGAAATTATTAAGTACCTGGTAAAGTATGGTTAAATCCCATCCATTTAGTCCATTCCGGTGGCCACCCATTGATCAAACAAAATTACAACAGATACACATTAAACAGACTAAGAAAACAGAAACAAAAGTAACTGGAAAAGTGTGGAATACTGTAAATCCCATCCTTTCCTGTGTTTTTCCCCTCCAGGGACGTGGTGGAGCGGAGCCGGAAGGCCCGAGGAGCCCAGAGGATCAATGCTATGTTGGCGGCCATCGTTGCCGCCTTCGCCCTCTGCTGGCTGCCGCTCAACGTGTTCAACACGATATTCGACTGGGACCACCAGGCGCTGCCCGCCTGCCAGCATGATGCGGTGTTCTCAGCCTGCCACCTCACCGCCATGGCCTCTACATGTGTCAACCCTGTGGTGAGTGGAGTTTAGTTTAGGTTATTAGTATCCACATTCGCTCCTGCACATGCAGCAGCTACTCTATCTGGGGTCCACATAAAACGTACAAATATGACAAAGTGCAGAACAGTTATAGACAAGGACATTAAATATAATTAATAATAACAAATAAACATAAACAAATAAAAATAAATAAGAGTTATAAATTGGATAGACACTAAGAGAACAAAAATATTATTTACACACTATTCATATATACATATTCATATTATTGTATACAGTTAAATGAGATATTTAGAAAGAGGAGAGGCTCTGTGAAACAATGTTGTTTTTTTATCCGTTTTTTTTAAAGCTAAATGTGCTTTTTGCCTGAGTAACGTCTGGTGGCAGAGCATTCCATGATGACATGGCTCTATACATAACTGAGCGATGTATTAAATCTGTTTTGGGTTTGGGTACAGTGGAGAAACCCATAGTAGTGTGTCTGGTGGGTTATGTACAGTACCAGTCAAAAGTTTGGACACACCTACTCATTCAACAGTTTCTTTATTTGTACTATTTTCTACATTGTGGAATAGTAGTGAAGACATCAACACTTTGAAATAACACATATGGAATCATGTAGTAACCAAAAAAATGGTTAAACAAATCAAAACATATTTTTTATGAGATTCTTCAAAGTATCCACCGTTTGCCTTGATGACAGCGTTGCACACTCTTGGCATTCTCTCAACCAACTTCATTGAGTAGTCACCTGGAATGCGTTTCAATTAACCTCACTGGGGTATGTGGGACGCTAGCGTCAACAGCCAGTGAAACTGCAGGGCGCCAAATTCAAAACAGAAATCCCATAATCCCAGTATTTTACAACATTTATAAAGATACTCTTGTTGTAAATCCAGCCACAGTGTCCGATTTTAAAAAGGCTTTATGACGAAAGCACACCAAACGATTGTTAGGTCAGAGCCAAGTCACAGAAAAACAGCCATTTTTCCAGCCAAAGAGAGGAGTCACAAAAAGCAGAAAGAGATATGACACTCATAGGACTTCATGTTACACAATACATGTAGGTTTTGTTCGGTAAAGTTCATATTTATATCCAAAAATCTGAGTTTACATTGGCGCTTTATGTTCAGTAGTTCCAAAACATCCAGTGATTTTGCAGAGAGCCACATCAATTTACAGAAATACTCAAAATAACATTGCTAAACGATACAACTGTTATGCATGGAATTTTAGATCCACTTCTCCTTAATGCAACCGCTGTGTCAGATTTCTAAAAAACTTTACGGAAAAAGCACACCATGCAATAATCTGAGTACAGCGCTCAGAGACCAAAACAACCCAAACAGATATCCGCCATGTTGTGTAGTCAGAAATATAATTATAAATATTCACTTACCTTTGATGATCTTCATCAGAATGCACTCCCAGGAATCCCAGTTCCACAATAAATGTTTGTTTTGTACGATAATGTCCATCATTTATGTCCAAATACCTCCTTTTTGTTCGCGCGTTTAGCCCAGTAATCAAAATTCATGAGGCGCGATCACTAGGTGCAGACAAAGTCAACAAGTTCCATTACAGTCTGTAGAAACATGTCAAACGATGTATCGAATCAATCTTTAGGATGTTAACATAAATCTTCAATAATGTTCCAACCGGAGAATTCCTTTGTCTGTAGAATTGCAATGGAACGCAAGCTAACTATCACGCGTGGTCAGCTCATGTCTCTCTGGCAGACCTCTGACTCAATCCCCTCTCATTCGCCCCCACTTCACAGTAGAAGCCTCAAACAAGGTTCTAAAGACTGACATCTAGTGGAAGCCTTAGGAAGTGCAATATGACCCCATAGACACTGTGTATTCGATAGGCAATGAGTTGAAAAACTACAAATCTCTGATTTGCCACTTCCTGGTTGGATTTTTTTGGCAGGTTTTTGCCTGCCATGTGAGTTCTGTTATACTCTAGCTTTTATGGCTGAGTAGCAGGCAGTTTAATTTGGGCACGCTTTTCATCCAAAATTCCCAATGCTGCCCCCTACCCTAGTGAAGTTAACAGGTGTGCCTTGTTAATTTGTGGAATTTCTTTCCTTCTTAATGTGTTTCAGCCTATCAGTTGTGTTGTGACAAGGTAGGGAAGGTACACATAAGATAGCCCTATTTGGTAAAAGAACAAGTCCATATTATGGCAAGAAGAGCTCAAATAAGCAAAAAGAAAACAACAGTTCATCATTACTTTAAGACATGAAGGTCAGTCAATGCGGAACATTTCATGAACTTTGAAAGTGTCTTAACCTCTCTGGGATGTGGGACGCTAGCGTCCAGTGAATAAAGCCAGTGAAAATGCAGAGCGCCAAATTCAAATAAATTACTATAAAAATCAAACTTTCATGAAATCACACACGCAAGATAACAAATTAAAGCTACACTTGTTGTGAATCCAGCCAACATGTCAGATTTCAAAAAGGCTTTTCGGCGAAAGCAAACGATGCTATTATCTGAGGATAGCACCATAGTAAACAAAGCGAGAGAAGCATATTTCAACCCTGCAGGCGCGACACAAAACACAGAAATAAAAATGTAATTCATGCCTTACCTTTGATGAGCTTCTTTTGTTGGCACTCCAATATGTCCCATAAACATCAAATGGTCCTTTTGTTTCGATTAATTCCATCGATATATATCCAAAATGTCAATTTATTTGGCGCGTTTGATCCAGAAAAAGACCGGTTCCAACTTGCGCAACGTAATTACAAAATATCTCAAAAGTTACCTGTAAACTTTACCAAAACATTTCAAACTACTTTTGTAATACAATTTTAGGTATTTTTTAACGTACATAATCGATAAAATTGAAGACGGGATGATCTGTGTTCAATACAGGAGGAAAACAAACTGTAGCTAGCTTTCTGGTCACGCGCCTCTAACAGTACACTTCAAGTTACCCTCGTTCAAGATGGCCGTACTTCATTACACAAAGGAAAAACCTCAACCAATTTCTAAAGACTGTTGACATCCAGTGGAAGCGATAGGAATTGGATTCCCAATGAAAACCCATTGAAAAGAGTGACCTAAAAAAAACAATCTGAATGGTTTGTCCTCGGTTTCGCCTGCTACATAAGTTATACTCACAGACATGATTCAAACAGTTTTAGAAACTTCAGAGTGATTTCTATCCAAATCTACTAATAATATGCATATCTTATCTTCTGGGGATGAGTAGCAGGCTGTTGAATTTGGGCATGCATTTCATCCGGACATGAAAATACTGCCCCCTGTCACCAAGAAGTTAAAGTGCAGTCGCAAAAACCATCAAGCGATATGATGAAACTGGCTGTCACGAGGACCGCCACAGGAAAGGAATAGTTAGCTCTGCTGCAGAGGATAAGTTCATTAGAGTTAACTGCACCTCAGATTGCAGCCCAAATAAATGCTTCAGAGTTCATGTAACAGACACATCTCAAAATCAACTGTTCAGAGGAGACTGCGTGAATCAGGCCTTCATGGTTGAATTGCTGCAAAGAAACCACTACTAAAGGACACCAAAAGGACTGTTGGAAAAGCATTTCTCATGAAGCTAGTTGAGAGAATGCCAAGAGTGTGCAAAGCTGTCATCAAGGCAAAGGGTGGTTATTTGAAGAATCTCAAATATAAAATATATTTTGATTTGTTTATCACTTTAGTTACTACATGATTCCATGTGTTATTTCATAGCTTTGATGTCTTCACTATTATTCTACAATGTAGAAAATAGTAACAATTAAGAAAAACCCTTGAATGAGTATGTGTGTCCAAAATGTTGACTGGTACTCTGTCTGTTTGAAGTGAATGCAAATAGATTATACAAGTGGTTAGGCATTTAACACAAAAATGTGTCTTAAAAAGACTAGAAGAGAAGCAGTCTCCTCAACTCAACCGTGAAAGACTGTCATGCATTTTGTTGATGTTAGTTCTCTGTGTGCAGTTATTAAGGGAAAGGCGTGCTGCTTTGTTTTGTGACAGCTGCAGCTTTGCTAGGTCTGTCTTTGCTACACCGGACTATATTACCAGACAGTAATCAAGATGGGACAAGATCAAAGCCTGAACAATAGTACAGATCAACAGGAGTCTCTGGGCGGAGTGTGGGAGTCTCTGGGCGGAGTGTGGGAGTCTCTGGGCGGAGTGTGGGAGTTTCTGGGTGGAGTGCTGGGCTCTCTGGGTTATATGTGAGTGTCTCTCTGGGCGGAGTGCTGACTTCTCTTGGTGGAGGGCTCTCTGGGTGTGATGTTCTTATTTGCTGGCTTCCCATAGGCCGGATGCTCTTAGTCTTTCTTTGCGTATTGGCCATGTACTTTAGCACCTTTGCTAAGACGTTTGCACATCACCAGTTTAGGTGGACATGGTCTTGCATGAGGTAATGGTGTCCTCTGTTCTTCAGGTCCTTTTTTACTTCTAAAAGCTCTTCTCATCTCCTCCTTGATCTCCTCTACTTTTCTCATTGTCACGGTCTTCATTTTTTATTTTACCTTTATTTAACCAGGTAGGCTAGTTGAGAACAAGTTCTCATTTGCAACTGTGACCTGGCCAAGATAAAGCATAGCAGTTCGACACATACAACACAGAGTTACACATGGAATAAACAAAGGTACAATCAATAATACAGTAGGAAAATCTAAATACAGCATGTGCAAATGAGGTAGGATAAGAGAGGTAAGGCAATACATCCGCCATGGTGGCAAAGTAATTACAATATAGCAATTAAACACTGGAGTGGTAGGATGTGCAGAGGATGAATGTGCAAGTAGAGATACTGGGGTGCAAAAGGAGCAAGATAAATAAATACAGTATGGGGCTGAGGTAGATTGGATGGGCTATTTACAGATGAGCTATGTACAGGTGCAGTGATATGTGAGCTACTCTGACAGCTGGTACTTTAAGCTAGTGAAGGAGGTAGGAGTCTCCAGCTTCAGAGATTTTTGCAGTTCGTTCCAGTCATTGACAGCAGAGAACTGGAAGGAGAAGCGGCCAAAGGAAGAATTGGCTTTGGGGATGACCAGTGAGATATACCTACTGGAGCGCGTGCTACGGGTGGGTGCTGCTATGGTGAACAGTGAGCTGAGATAAGGCAGGGCTTTACCTAGCAGAGACGTGTAGATAACCTGGAGCCAGTGGGTTTGGCGATGAGTATGAAGCGAGGGCCAGCCAACAAGAGAGCATACAGGTTGCAGTGGTGGGTAGTATATGGGGCTTTGGTGGGAAAACGGATGGCACTGTGATAGACTGCATCCAATGTGTTGAGTAGAGTGTTGGAAGCTATTTTGTCAGTAGTGATGCTGGACAGGCCGTCAGGTGCGGGCAGCGATCGGTTGAAGAGCATGCATTTAGTTTTACTTGCATTTAAGAGCAGTTGGAGGCCACGGAAGGAGTGTTGTATGGCATTGAAGCTCATCTGGAGGTTAGTTAACACAGTGTCCAACGAAGGGCCAGAGGTATACAGAATGGTGTTGTCTGCATAAGAGGTGGATCAAAGAATCACCAGCAGCGAGAGCGACATCATTGATGTATACAAAGAAGAGTCGGCCCAAGAATTGAACCCTTTGAAGAGGGGGATGACCGTGGCAGCTTTACAATCTATGGGAATCTCAGACGATACGAAAGAGAGGTTGAGTAGGCTAGTATAGGGGTTGCATCAATTTTGGCAGATCATTTTAGAAAGAGAGGGTCCAGATTGTCTAGCCCGGCTGATTTGTAGAGGTCCAGATTTGGCAGCTTTTTCAGAACATCAGTTATCTGGATTTGGGTGAAGGAGAAGTGGGAGAGGTTTGGGCAAGTTGCTGTGGGGAGTGCACTTTTCATGACTGTGCTAGCAGCCACTTGATTGACTGCTATCTAGCAACCAACCGGATCATTAAGCTAGCCAAGACCAACAACACAAACAGACTAGACTATAAAGCTACAAGTAGTGAGTAGAGTTACAGACTATACAGCTACAAGTAGTGAGTAGCTGTATAGTCTGTTTGTAACTCTACAAGTATTGAGGTAGAGTTACAAACAGACTATACAGCTACAAGTAGTGAGTAGAGTTACAAATGGACTGTACTAAACAAGTTAAATGTCTTACTTTGATGAAATGTTTTAGCCTAGTTGGACACAGCGCCCCAAAATTTCCCACTTTGCCACACCGAATAGCCTGAATCCAGAGGGCTCTTCTCACAGGCTATATTTCCCTATGTGGGAGCATTGCGAACCATAGGTCGGGATTTTTGACTTGGCTACATGTAACGGATTTCCTCCTCTTCGTCTGAGGAGGAGTAAGGATCGGACCAAAGCACAGCGTGGTAAGTGTTCATGATGATGTTTAATTAAAACTCAGAACACTAAACAATAAATGACAACATGAATTTACAAAAACCGAAACAGTACGGTTTTTGGAAACAAACACCCACAAACCAAAAGTGAAACCCAGGCTACCTAAGTATGATTCTCAATCAGAGACCACTAACGACACCTGCCTCTGATTGAGAACCATACCGAACACAAAAACCAACATAGAAAAACAAACAGACTGCCCACACCAACTCACGCCCTGACCATACTAAAACAAAGAATAAAATAACAGAACTATGGTCAGAACGTGACAACATGCACATTGAACAACAGCAACTTTTCTGCATGTTTTATTATTTCTGTATAACAAAAAAAAATCGACAACAGAGTTGCCCCTTTTAAAATGGGGGTCAATAGGAAAGACTGTTGGTTTGTGGGTGTGGTCGAGGGGTAGTCATTATTAACTGAGTAACGACTGGGACTATTGCTGATAGTTCCATTGTTATTGTTTTGTTTGAATTGTTTTGGTTTGAAATGCCTGTTTAAAAATCAACAAGCCAGGTGCAGATTTCCTGGGCCCAGATTCACAAAACCTTAAGAAGAAATGTCTTCTTAACTACCATTTTTTCCTGAACTATAGACTTACGAAGAAAGTTAAGCAAAGTTGATATTCCTCAAAAAGGTTATTGGAAATGTTCTTGCGCTATTTCTTATGTTTCTCCTTAAGCAAAAAGTTTATTGAAGGTTATTGAAAATAACGTTTTTTAGATTTGTTCTTAATTCCAAGATAGCTAAACCCTTGTCTTAAACTCAGGGTAGTGAGAGAATACAGTCATGAAAGCAATTGAACATGTTTAATTCACACAGACTTCATCTGAAAGTTTCAGTATTGATTATTTTAAACCCAGAACATGTTTTAGAATAGTAATCTCAGTAGGAAATATGCTAACATGATTGCCATTGCTAGCTAGATAGCTAGCTAAATCAGTTGCCTAGCAACAAACATCTTAAGAAGATTCATAATTGGATATTTGAGAAGTTTGTAAGAAAATTAAATCTTGAGATATTGTTGAGGAATTGCACTTACGAACTATTTCTTTTTTCTTAAGAAGCTTCTCTACTGAGTAACCAATTTGTTTGCAGTTGTTTACATTCCAAAAAATGAATGCTTTAGAATCCATGTATCACCTCTCTTTCTCTGCTATTTTCTCAACTCTTTTGTGCAAGGGGCACTTGTTCCTTTGTATCTCTATTCTAGGGTCCTGGGCCTGTGGTTGGCTCTCTTTTTTACACATTTGGTCCAGTTTTGATTGTAGTTTCCCGGTTAAAAGCAGGACACAAGATGCCGTGTCCTTGTTCTTGCTCTTGAAAAGCATGTCTTCCCTCTGTCCCAACAGTCCGGAAAGTTGAGAGCAGTAGTGAGAGTGGTAGTGCTAGTTACCTTCCTCTCTTTCCCAGAAGGTTAGGGTTAGGGTAGCGATAGTGAGAGGGGTAGCTGAGTGATGTGGAAGTGCTAGCTGCCTTCCTCGCTCTCCCAGAAGATTTACAGAGGCACTGGGAGAATTCCTCAAGAAAAGCCTGAAAGGGTTGAGTGGGGTAGAGAGGGGTGGAGTGGAATTAAATCAAATCTAATTTAACTGAACTGAATGAACTGAACTGAATTTAAATTAACTTAACTCAACTCAACTGTATTGAATAAAATGTTGGAAATGTAAATGTCATTACAAACATATTAAGGTGCTGGTGCTCTGCATTTAAACTTTGTCTACACACACACACACAGGTGTACGGTTTCCTGAACAGTAACTTCCAGAGGGAGTTGAAGGCCCAGCTGCAGCGCTGCCACTGTGGATTGGGGGCGCCAGAGAGCTACGAGAATTTCCCACTCTCCACCGTTGGCAGCGAGGGGATCACCAAGATGTCGATGCTGAACCGGGCAGGGTCAATGAGCATCGCGCCACCGCCACGGACTGAGCCCAGTGTTAACATATGCAGCTAACAGCTAGCCGACAGAGCTAGGGGCTAATGCTAATGGCTAAGAGCTAATGGACATTGTGTAGTGTGTACAGCTGTCAGACACGATGTAAACAACAAGGGTAAAGTTCATATCAAGCAAGCAGCTAACAGACAGAACGCCCCAATGGACAGAACTAATAGGAGAGCCGCTAACGCTAATAGAGAGAGAGAAAGTGGAACTAAGCAGCTGGACTGACTGTCAAAGACAGAGCTGGTTGGCCCCAGTCTCCATAGAGATCGGTCGATTTCTGAATTCCTACAAAGCATCGCAGGCCCTACAGAGTATACAGAATGCACTTCGCTAAAAGCAAACAAACAGATCCATACAGCTAATCGACAGAGCAGCTCATGGACAGATTGCACACATGCAGCTACGCTAGGTAGCAAACATCTGGAGAGACTGCAGCAGAGAGACTGACAGAACCAGGGACTCGTGGGCTCTGTTTCAATGGTGATGTATTTCTGAGCTCATTCAGCTTGTCCCCAGAAAAACTGCCTTCACCAGATATTGACATCATCCTGGGGTGTTAAGCTGTTGTCAAGCCAGGCAGAAAGATGGACAGACTGTCAGTCAGACAGTCAATTCTGAACTCAGGGATGCCTTGAGATCAAATCAAAATCAAATCAAATTTGATTGACCACATACTCATATTTTGCAGATGTTATCACAGTTGCAGCGAAATGCTTATATTTGGTACTCCATCAGTGCAGTAATACCTAACAATGCAAAACAAAAGACACAAATCCCTTAAAATGAATAAAGAGAGAAATGTAGAAATATCAGAGCCATGGTCAACGATCAGAATGTACATACATTGCCGTTCAAAGGTTTTAGAACACCTACTCATTCAAGGCTTTTTCTTTATTTTTACAATTTTCTACATTGTAGAATAATAGTAAAGACATCAAAACTATGAAATAACACATGGAATCATGTAGTAACCAAAAAAGTGTTAAACAAAGCAAAATATATTTTATATTTGAGATTCTTCAAATAACCACCCTTTGCCTTGATGACAGCTTTGCACACTCAGGGCATTCTCTCAACCAGCTTCATCCAACCGTCTTGAAGGAGTTCCCACATATGCTGAGCACTTGTTGGCTGCTTTTCCTTCACTCTTTCCTTCACTCCAACTCATCCCAAACCATCTCAATTGGGTTGAGGTCAGGTGATTGTGGAGGCCAGGTCATCTGATGCAGCTCTCCATCACTCTCATTCTTGGTAAAATAGCCTTTACACAGCCTGGAGGTGTGTTTTGGGTCATTGTCCTGTTGAAAACAAATGATAGTCCCACTAAGCGCAAATCAGATGGGATGGCGTATAGCTGCAGAATGCTGTGGTAGCCATGCTGGTTAAGTGTGCCTTGAATTTGAAATAAATCACTGACAGTGTCACCAGCAAAGGACCCCAACACCATCACACTTCTTGCATGCTTCACTGTGAGAACCACACATGCTGAGATCATCCGTTCACCTACTCTGCGTCTCACAAAGACACGGCGGTTGGAACCATAAATCTCAATTTTGGACAGATTTCCACCGGTCTAATGTCCATTGCTTGTGTTTCTTGGCCAAAGCAAGTCTCTTCTTATTATTGGTGTCCTTTAGTAGTGGTTTCCTTGCAGCAATTTAACCATAAAGGCCAGATTCACACAGTCCCCTCTGAACAGTTGATGTTGAGATGTGTCTGTTACTTGAACTCTTTGAAGCATTTATTCCAGCTGCAATCTGAAGTGCAGTTATTTGCCGATTTCTGAGACTGGTAACTCTAACAAACGTATCCTCTGCAGCAGAGGTAACTCTGGATCTTCCTTTCCTGTGGCGGTCCTCAAGAGAGACAGTTTCATCATAGCGCTTGATGGTCCCAAGCTCCAAGCTCCTGAGTGGCACAGTGGTCTAGGGCACTGCATCTCAGTGCTAGAGGCGTCATTACAGACCCTGGTTCGAGTACAGACTATATCACAACCGGCCGTGATAGGGCGGTGTACAATTGGCCCAGCATCGTCCGGGTTAGGATTTGGCCTGGGTAGGCTGTCATTGTAAATAAGAATTTGTTCTTGACTGACTTGATTTTTGCGACTGCACTTGAAGAAACTTACAAAGTTCTTGACATTTTCCGGATTGACTGACCTTCATGTCTTTAAGTAATGATGGACTGTCATTTCTCTTTGCTTATTTGAGCTGTACTTGCCATAATATGGACTTGGTATTTTACCAAACAGGGCTATCTTCTGTATACCAACCCTACCTTGTCACAACATAACTGATTGGCTCAAACACATTAAGAAGGAAAGACATTTCACAAATGAACTTTTAACAAGTCAGACCTGTTAATTGAAATGCATTCCAGGTGACTACCTCATGGAGCTGGTTGAGAGAATACCAAGAGTGTGCAAAGCTGTCATCAAGGCAAACTGTGGCTACTTTGAAGAATCTCAAATATAAAACTTATTTGGATTTGTTTAACACTTTTTTGGGTTACTACATGATTCCATATGTGCTATTTCAAAGTTTTGATGTCTTCACTATTATTCTGCAATGTAGAAAATAGTAAAAAAATTAAGAAAAAGCCTTGAATGGGTAGGCGTGTCCAAACATTTTGACTGGTACTGTATATAGTGTGTGTATATATATATATAAAATGGTGTGTATAGGCAGTATGAACAGTATATGAATAGAAAAGGTATGTACAGCAGTAGTTATATAGAATGAGCCTTGACAGGAATACAGTATACATATGAAGTGTGTAAAACATTATGTAAACATTTTTAAAGTGACCAGTGTTCAGTGACTATATACATAGGGCAGCAGTCTCTAAAGTGCAGGGTAGACAACCTGGTGGCTCTCAATTGAGTATCTGTAGAAGTTTGAAGGTCTTAAAGGCCAAGACAAATTCATTCAGCCTCCTGAGGTTGAAGAGGCTCTGTTTCACCACACTGTCTGTGTGAAGGGACCATTTCAGGTTGTCAGGGATGTGCATGCAATTCAACTTGAAGCTTATATGACAGCTGTCTCTCTAACGTCAGAATAACCCTGTTGGCACTGACAGCCCTTCCTCTCAGTCACTGTCTCTCTGTGACAACAGTAGAAAAATCTATAAGCTATTCACCAATCAGAGATCAGTCTGAAATACGCTGATACTTCTGTCAGAGAGAGAGTGGGATAGATTGAGGCCGAGCGAGAGAGAGGGAGAGAGAGAGAACTTGAGAGACAGAAAAAGAGCGAGAGACAGAATGACACAGAAAGAGAGAGGGGGGGAAGATTGAGACCAAGCGAGAGAGACAGACAGAGAGGAATAAGGACACCATGGAGTGCAGGTGGGTGCTGGGTGTCCAGCAGTGAGCCAGGGGCTAGACGGTGACTGGCAGCTGTGTCTGGCTGGAGAGGGAGTCCCTGGTGCTGCTGACGCATTGCAGACGGATCACAGGCACACAGAGCAGGCTGACTGGACTGGCTGTCTGGTCAACTGGCTGTCTTGCTGACTGAGGGCTGGCTGGTCTACTGTATATCTGTCTGGGTGGCTGGCTGGCATGTTGGCTGTCTGGCTGGCTGGTCTAATGTTTACTGTATCTGTCTGTGGCTGACTGGCTGGCTGCATGGTTTGCTATCTGGCTGGCTGATCTACTGTATATCTGTCTGGGTGGCCGACTGTCTGGCTGGCCTACTGTAAATCTTCATCATGAATCCACATCAACTTTATGATTGTACAAAATTGTGGAAATTATGTAAAACAAATAATATATATACATCTTATATCTGATTTTATATTTAAAAGGTATATTTTCATTGTGGTTCCTGAGGCAGATTCTTCTTCTGTGTTCCGTTTTTTGTTGAAACTGCAAAGACTGACATCCCACTTGATTTTGTGTATCTGTAATTTCAGATATGGAGTGTTTTGTTTTAAATTTAGCTGGTTTTAATGTTCCCAACCCTATTGTTTGTAATGTCTTGTTAATTGGTGTTGGACCCCAGGAAGATAAGCTAGCGTTATGGCATTAGCTAATGGGGATCCTAATAAAAATTAAAAATCCCTCGTGTGTGAAATTATCTTTAGCTAATTAGCTGTGTTGTGTTTTGGTGTGTGTGTGCAGACCCTCTTAGCTGTGTGTCCACAATATAATCACCTCAGCCCCTTCTCATTGGCTCCTGCCCCTAGGCAGTGAGGCGTGATTGGCTCTTAGCCCCAGGCAGTTTCCTGCTTAACTAGAGCCAATCATGTGTCAAAATGTATGCTGCTACATATTAATGTGTTAGCTAGGGTATGTTCAGAAACAACTCTGGGCCCTGAGTGCTGAACTACAACAGTAGACTAGAGCATATATGAACTCACCACTGAAGTAAGAGTGATACACAGAGGCTCACATCATGTTGACTATTTTACGGTCTATCTGGTCATGCTATTGATGCTCAATACTCCTAGATCACATACTCACATAGCTCCAATACTCGTTAATGTCATGGTGTAACGGCAGATTTCTTCGTCTGAAGAGGTGTAGCACGGATCGGATAAATACGCAGCGTGGTAAGTGTCCATGTTTTAATAGAAAAGACTGAACACTATGAAGTACAAAAACAATAAAGTCAATATAAACAAACCGAAACAGTCCCGTGTGGCACTGACACAGGAAACAAACACCCACAAACCAACAGTGAAACCCAGGCTACCTAAGTATGATTCTCAATCAGAGACAACTAACGACACCTGCCTCTGATTGAGAACCATACTAGGCCGAAACAGAAACCAAACATAGAAAAACAAACAGACTGCCCACCCCAATTCACGCCATGACCATACTAAATAAAGACAAAACAAAGGAAATAAAGTTCAGAACGTGACAGTACCCTCCCAAAGGTGCGGACTCCGGCCGCAAAACCTGAACCTATAGGGGAGGGTCTGGGTGGGGGTCTGTCCGCGGTGGCGGCTCTGGCGCGGGACGTGGAACCCCACTTCACCACAGTTTTTGTCTGCCTCCTCAACCGTCCCCGTGGCCTCTTATGAGCTCCGACTGGGGACCCTAGCCATGGGTCCCAAATGGACAGGAGATTTCGGCAGCGCCGGACAGGCGGGAGACTCCGGCAGCTCCGGAGTGAAGTGCGATTCTGGCATCGCCTGGCTGACTGGCGGCTCCTGGCTGGCTGACGGCTCTGGCGACTCCTGGCTGGCGGGAGACTCTGGCGACTCAGGACAGACGGGAGACTCCGGCGGCTCAGGACAGACGGGAGACTCTGGCGGCTCAGGACAGACGGGAGACCCTGGCGGCTCAGGACAGACGGGAGACTCTGGCGGCGCTGGGCAGAAGGGAGGCTCTGGCGGCGCTGGACAGGCGGGAGCACCTGTAGGGAGAAGACGGAGAGAGAGCCTGGTGCGGGGGGCTGCCACCGGAGGGCTGGTGCGTGGAGGTGGCACTGGTTAGACCGGACCGTGCAGGAGCACTGGAGCTCTTGAGCACCGAGCCTGCCCAACCTTACCTGGTTGAATGCTCCCCGTAGCCCGACCAGTGCGGCCCACCTCGCCGCACTGTGCTGGCGAACCGGGGACACCATGCGTAAGGCTGGTGCCATGTATGCCGGCCCGAGGAGACGCACTGGAGACCAGACGCGTAAACCTGGCTTTATGGCACCTGGCTCAATGCCCACTCTAGCCCGGCCGATACGAGGAGCTGGAATGTACCGCACCGGGCTATGCACACGCACTGGGGAAACTGTGCACTCCACCGCATAACACGGTGCCTGCCCGGTCCCTCTCTCTCTCCGGTAAGCACAGGAAATTGGCGCTGGTCTCCTACCTGGCTTCGCCACACCCCCTGTGTGCCCCCCCCAATACATTTTTGGGGCTTCCAACCGCGCCGCCGTGCTGCCTCCTCATTCCCCTGGCTGTGCCCAGGGTCCTCTCCCGACTAGAATTTCCTCCCTAGTCCACGAGTCTTGTGTTCGCTGCTGCTGCTGCCGCCCGTTACCACGCCGCTTGGTCCTCTGTTGGTGGGTGTTTCGGTAACGGCAGATTTCCTCCTCTTCGTCTGAAGAGGTGTAGCACGGATCGGATAAATACGCAGGGTGGTAAGTGTCATGTTTTAATAGAAAAGACTGAACACTATGAAATACAAAAACAATAAAGTCAATATAAACAAACTGAAACAGTCCCGTGTGGCACTGACACAGGAAACAAACACCCACAAACCAACAGTGAAACCAAGGCTACCTAAGTATGATTCTCAGAGACAACTAACGACACCTGCCTCTGATTGAGAACCATACAGAAACCAAACATAGAAAAACAAACAGATTGCCCACCCCAACTAACGCCCTGACCATACTAAATAAAGACAAAACAAAGGAAATAAAGGTCAGAACGTGACACATGGTGATTGGGCTTTCAGGATAACATATAGGAATCTGAATGCGTGTAGAGAGTCTAAATGTTCACAGATAGTTATAATGATGAAAAAACTCTACAACCGTAAATCAGTAGTGGAAAAAGTATGCTATGGTCATACTTGAGTAAAACTAAAGATGCCTTAATATAAAATTACTCAAGTAAAAGTGAAAGTCACCAAGTAAAACACTACTTGAGTAAAAGTATGTAAGTATCTGGTTTAAATGTACTTAAGTACAGTGTTGGAAAAATAACTAATTTGTCATACTTAAGTAAAAGTTAAAGTAGATGCTATACATCAAATTCATTTTATAAAGCAAGCCAGACATCACCGTTTTCTTTTTTCTTTCCTTTTTTTATACAGACAGATGGGCACACTTCAAAACAGACATTTATAAATGCAGTATTTGTGTATAGTGAGTCCGACAGATCCGAGGCAGTAGGGATGACAATGGGTTATATTGGTAGGTGTGTGAATTGGACCATATTTCTGTCCTGCCTGAGCATTCTAAATGTAAGGGAGGGAACGTTATTTATAATAATGGTTACATGGAGATAATCTGACTTCTGAAATGAAAATGGATGGCTCTCCCTTCAGCAAAATATATTTGACCTAAATTCTCCCTGAATGCTTGAAATAAAAAGTGACCCTCCCCTATACCCAAAATAAGAATTAAACAATGCGGACAGCAGAGAACATGTCTACCTTTTGCCCTCACTTCATGGACAGACCAGAGCCTTAGATATGCAGTTTTAGGTTTTCAGTTTTCGTCTTGTAAGTATTAAATTGCCATGAAGAGGTTTTTATAGCGTATAAGGCTGCGGGCCAGAAGTTGTGGGTTTGCAGACATCCATGGACAAGAGTAGAGGTGGAAAGATCTCCTTTATAGTAAAAGCATTGCATGAATCTATCATCGTATTTGCAGGTCCATGAAAGAAATACATTTTATAAACAGTTCATGCAATTCTACATAATTTGACATATTAGCAGAGTCTTTTTTTAATGCCACACAAATTACCAAAATTATAGGCTAACAATGGACAGAGGTAGGCCTATGTGTTCATCTGACAGGCTAATAATGGACAGAGAGATAGGCCTATGTGTTCATCTGAAAGGCTAATCATGGACAGAGGTAGGCCTATGTTTTCATCTGACAGGCTAACAATGGACAGAGGTAGGCCTATGTGTTCATCTGACAGGCTAATAATGGACAGAGAGATAGGCCTATGTGTTCATCTGACAGGCTAATCATGGACAGAGAGATAGGCCTATGTGTTCATCTGACAGGCTAATCATGGACAGAGAGATAGGCCTATGTGTTCATCTGACAGGCTAATAATGGACAGAGGGAGGCCTATGTGTTCATCTGACAGGCTAATAATGGACAGAGAGATAGGCCTATGTGTTCATCTGAAAGGCTAATCATGGACAGAGGTAGGCCTATGTTTTCATCTGACAGGCTAATCATGAACAGAGAGATAGGCCTATGTGTTCATCTGACAGGCTAATCATGGACAGAGAGATAGGCCTATGTTTTCATCTGACAGGCTAATCATGGACAGAGGTAGGCCTATGTTTTCATCTGACAGGCTAATCATGGACAGAGAGATGGGCCTATGTGTTCATCTGACAGGCTAATCATGGACAGAGAGATAGGCCTATGTGTTCATCTGACAGGCTAATAATGGACAGAGGGAGGCCTATGTGTTCATCTGACAGGCTAATCATGGACAGAGAGATAGGCCAATGTGTTCATCTGACAGGCTAATAATGGACAGAGCGATAGGCCTATGTGTTCATCTTATCATATTCCTCCAATGCCAAATCATGTTAGTCTTGTTTGCAACAAAACTGGCCCTGTATGCAAATAATTAAATCTGAGACTTCATTTGGAATCTGAGCATGGTATTTTCAAGTTAGGCCTACCTTTCACAACACAAGTGCTAACCTAAAAGCTGCCTGGGTTTAAACATCTTCTATTGTACAGAAAGTGAATAGCTTAAACAATTGATAGTGACAGAATTAGATTACTTCCCAAGCAAAGTCAATGTTTTTGTCTCCTTGGCTACAGCAGGTTGTAGCTCAGCCTCTGAATGTCAAAGAATTGAAACAATGATATTTCCACGTCTTTCTCTGCTATTTTACAGCTTGTTTCTAGTATCGCAGACAAAAGCGTTGTTATAGATTACTTTATATAATCGGATCAGTTTATATAAACTATATATATATTACTATGTCATACCCTCTCATACCCCCCCAATTCCAGTCTTGGTTCTAACTTAACAGCTCTTCACTGACATGAAGGTTGGCTGTTTTTAAAGAGGGCATGGTGGGTGGAGGAATTGACCGACAAAATCTATGGATATAGCAGCCTCATTTCATCTGTCAAACCGATAGGCCTACCTATTATTTCTTTAATTAGAAGAAATAGGCTCCAACAAGAAGCCCTCTTGAAATGAATTATTCCTACTCTAATTTGCCTACTTTCAGCACCATGAGCTGTCCATTTCCAATTGATTGTGACACGGCTGCTGCTTCAAGCACCACAATGTAAATGACTGAAATCTGGCTTATTGTGAGGTCAATAACTGTGATAAATACATCATGGGCAAGAAACATTGTTTTTAATCAAATCTATTATAGTAGTAACAAGCTATCAAAGTTGACCGGTCCTCCTTATCACCTGCGCCTTCTCCTCAAACTGAACAGAACATAAGCTATAGGCTATTTGGAAGAAACCTTTGACTCCTGAACTGACAGCGTAGTCATACACAGCACAGCCATTAGTTAGGCTGCACACACAAAAAAAGTTGGATGTGTAATGCAGCCTAGTTGTATTTACACCGTCTCAGCAGCTATCTTATAAATATAACTGTGCTCTGTGCTTCTCCGAGCATGCACTTCGTAGCCTAAAGCCTATAGGCTGTGGATCATTTAATAGAGACCGCACTAAATCGCCTTTAGACGCACTTGATATTGCACGCCCAGCGGAGAATCAGAAATGAGGGGCGGCATCGGGCACACATCCATATATAGCCTAATAAGCAACTCATTCTAAAACTGAAAAATATAGACATTTCATAAATTACAAATGACATTACCCTCCCGTTCGCTGTGCCTGCAGGCTTTACTCAGGCTTACTGTCTTCTGACAAATTACTGTACAGCTGTTAAAAAATAATTACCTAAATACTACCTAGAAATACTGTGGTGAGAAATATGGTACTGAGAAACGGCACATGCTTAAAACTGAAGTGCTGGGAATGCCCCGGCATTATAGTTGTTGTTTATGTTCATATGTCTAAATAAGAAATCCGGAATTGAAATTCATTGTTCAGAATAGATATCATTATAGTGTATACACTTCCAACAAACTTCACAGAGTAAACACTACACACGGGAAAACACACACACACACACAAACACATACAGGCTATAGGACTGCTCTCACCAGCTGTTCAACTCCCATGGGAGGGTGTTTAGTGCCCCAAAACATCACAGCAACTCGACATGACAAATTTGATTCGACATCTCTGGATGATTTCCTTGCCAGGAAGATATTGTTTAAACCCTAAACTCCAAGGGCTAAACACACACACACACAGTCACAATCTGACACACAGTCACACACTGACACACAGTCACATAGTCACACTGACACACATGCAGCCATTTTACAGCTAGGTGATGACTGAATCAGGGTTTATGTCTGTTTTTGTTTCCATTTATTTTTATTCATGTGAAAAGAAGAGGTGCAAACTAGCAGTGTGACTGTGATGTTATGTTACATGTATTTCTGTCTGTGACGTTCCTTTCTGTTGCCTTGGTGCCCCATGATACCTCACTCTGTGCTGTTGTAGATGTGCTGTTGTAGAGGAGTGTTTAGTAGGCTGCTGCATGTTGCTGGCCAATTTGACACACGCACACAAATGCACACACACACACACACACAAAACATAGACAACAGGTGGTTGGGACTGTATGAGTGATAACATACAAAATCATCAACTAATGTGTGTTTGAACACATCATCATGCATTTATGAATGTTGTGTGTGTGAGTGTGTGTGTGTGTGTGTGTGTGTGTGTGTGTGTGTGTGTGTGTGTGTGTGTGTGTGTGTGTGTGTGTGTGTGTGTGTGTGTGTGTGTGTGTGTGTGTGTGTGTGTGTGTGTGTGTGCATAATCACCACCCTAAGTGTGTTTGACCTCACTAATGATCACACATATACAGGGACCCTCACATAGATTACAGGTACAACAAACACAGACATCTAATGACCCTACAGTGTGCTGGACATGACTACAAGATATCTGGAAAATGGATCTGGTCTGTGTGTGGAGGTGGTGGGGGGGCGTGCTTTTCAGTGTGTCTGCTTTTCAGTGTGTCTGTGATTCAACTGATTGTTGAACTGAATGATATTTTCTTTGAGAACTACTTCTGTCTGCTCCGGAATATGATTGTTCAGAATGATCTCTGGATTCCAGGGTAACCGTTACCATAGCTCGTTATTGATGTTGTGAGGTGATTCATGTCTCTGAGCCGATGGCCAATCAGTGGATAGTACAACCTGTAAGCATCACCCTCTAGAACTTCTCTAACGAGTCCAGACGCTCTATTTTTAAAACCTTTTATCTTTCTCTTTTTTCTGTCTCTTCTTCTGTTCTCTGATCTGTGTAGCAAGCCTCAAGCAGATGTAGCCTGTGACCTCTTCATTGATTCCTACTATAATTTCCATATTGATATTTCTGTGGCAGTAATGTTCTGTAAATGTGTTTGAATACAAGAGTCCAACCTGTATCTCTGTGGTTGTCTGTTCTTTCTAGAACTAATAGATCAACATGAGTCAAGAGAAACTAGAGCTCTCCTCTCTCATCACCTATCCTCTCCTCCTCTCTCATCTCGTATCCTCTCCTCTCTCATCTCCTATCCTCTCTCATCTCCTCTCCTCCCCTCTCCTATCCTCTCCTCTCTCATCTCCTATCCTCCCCTCTCCTCTCTCATCTACTATCCTCTCCCCTCTCTCTCTTCCCCTCCCCTCTCATCTCCTATCCACTGCTCCCCTCTCGCCTCGCCTCTGCTCTCCTCTCCTCTCTCCTCATCTCCTATCCTCTCCTCCCCTCTCTCCCCTCCACACTACTCTCTCATCTCCTATCCTCCCCTCTCCCCTCCTCTCTCCTCATCTTCTATCCTCCCCTCTTCTCTCCTCTCTCCTCATCTCCTTTCATCTCTCCCCTCTACTCTCTCATCTCCTATCCTCCCCTCTCCCCTCCTCTCTCCTCTTCCCATCTCCTCTCTGTCTCTGTTGCTTTTTTTTGCTGTAATGTCACATAAGGTCAGAGGAGGATGAGAGAGGGATGAAGTGATGAAGAGAGGAGTCAGGGCTTAGAGAAACAAGATCATAATGTCTGAGAGATTGTTGCCACCTGCTAGTTTTTGTTCCCTCTCTTATGTAATTGCTGCAGATCTGAGAGACTCCTGGGAGCAGATTACAGTGCCTGTGGAGTAAATCTGTGTGTGTGTGTGTGTGTGTGTGTGTGTGTGTGTGTGTGTGTGTGTGTGTGTGTGTGTGTGTGTGTGTGTGTGTGTGTGTGTGTGTGTGTGTGTGTGTGTGTGTGTGTGTGTGTGTGTGTGTGTGTGTGTGTGTGTGTGTGTGTGTGTGTGTGTGTGTGTGTGTGTGTGTGTGCGCGTGTGTGTGTGCGCGTGTGTGTGTGTTTGTGTGCGCGTGTGTGTGTTGGGGTGTTACTCTGTCCTCTTTGTGTGTTCTGTCCCTGATATTTCTATACATTTCAGTGGTCCTTTCCACCTCACGTGTGGTGGGAGAGAGAGAGAGAGAGAGAGAGAGAGAGAAACCTAACCTCCCCCTCCCCTTACCCTCCCCTCCTCCTTACTCCCTTTAACCCTTCCATCCTCTTTACCCCCTCTCCCCTCCCATCCTCTTTACTCCCTTTCCCCCTCCCCTTACCCTCCCCTCCTCCTTACTTCCTCTCCCCCTCCCATCCTCTTTACTCCCTTTCCCCCTCCCCTTACCCTCCCCTCCTCTTTCCTCCCCCTCCCCTTACCCTCCCCTCCTCTTTTCTCCCACTCCCCTTACCCTCCCCTCCTCTTTACTCCCTCTTCCCCTCCTCTTTCCTCCCCCTCGCCTTACCCTCCCCTCCTCTTTCCTCCCCCTCCCCTTACCCTCCCCTCCTCTTTGCGCCCTCTTCCCCTCCCCTTATCCTCCCCTCCTCTTTGCTCCCTCTCCCCCTCCCCTTACCCTCCCCTCCTCTTTTCTCCCCCTCCCCTTACCCTCCCCTCCTCTTTTCTCCCCCTTCCCTTACCCTCCCCTCCTCTTTTCTCCCCCTCCCCTTACCCTCCCATCCTCTTTACTCCCTTTCCCTTTCCCCCTCCCCTTACCCTCCCCTCCTCTTTCCTCCCCCTCACCTTACCCTCCCCTCCTCTTTTCTCCCACTCCCCTTACCCTCCCCTCCTCTTTACTCCCTCTTCCCCTCCTCTTTCCTCCCCCTCCCCTTACCCTCCCCTCCTCTTTTCTCCCACTCCCCTTACCCTCCCCTCCTCTTTGCGCCCTCTTCCCCTCCCCTTATCCTCCCCTCCTCTTTGCGCCCTCTTCCCCTCCCCTTATCCTCCCCTCCTCTTTGCTCCCTCTCCCCCTCCCCTTACCCTCCCCTCCTCTTTTCTCCCCCTCCCCTTACCCTCCCCTCCTCTTTGTGCCCTCTTCCCCTCCCCTTATCCTCCCATCCACTTTCCTCCCTCTTCCCCTCCCCTTATCCTCCCCTCCTCTTTCCTCCCTCTCCCCCTCCCCTTATCCTCCCATCCTCTTTTCTCCCCCTCCCCTTCCCCTCCCCTCCTCTTTCCTCCCTCTCCCCCTCCCCTTATCCTCCCATCCTTTTTCCTCCCTCTTCCCCTCCTCTTTCCTCCCTCTCCCCCTCCCCTTATCCTCCCCTCCTCTTTACTCCCCCTCACCTCCTCTTTCCTTTCTCTTTCCCCTGGCCCCACACTCGGCTCTCTCCTCATTTATCTCTTGATAACTCATCCATTATTCATTATTTTATTTTCCTTCCAAATAAAGACAGAAAACATCAGAGATGCGCCAGACTAGTACCTTATTTATACTCTCTATTTATATTCTCTTGCTCCATAAATACCATAGCAACACCATGGGGGAGACACACACCTACACTCTCACTATCATATACACCACAGTTGGCTGGTAGAACCTTAATTGGGGATGATGAGGTCGTAGTAATGGCTGGAACTAAATTAATGGAATGGTATCAAACACATGGTTTGATACCATTCCATTCACGCCATACCAGCCATTATTATGAGCCATCATCCTTTCAGCCTCCTGTGATGCACACACATACCCCCCCCCCCCCCCCCCCACACACACACACACACAAAACCATGTGCACAAGCAGACACAAGCATGCCCACAAACTCACACACACTGCCAGGTGAAAGTGTATATGCCAACCACTAGTATCACATCTCTTTTATAACTTTCTCTCTCTGTCTGTGCTCTGTGTGTTGGTGACTGGGGATCTGGGCAGGAGACATTCACACAATGCAACAGCAAAGATAACTGCACACAATGCCACAGCAAAGATAACTGCATAGCAACTGTGTTAACACAATACAGATACACACACACATAGACACTAACACTCAAACTGTCCCTATACTACGGTGGCCCTCGGCTGATATGTGAATTAATATTTGTCCCTTTGGGCTCAATGAGCTGAGAGCAAACATACCATATAGAAGATACAGAAAGCGGGTGTCCTATCTCTCTTCCTCATAGAAGAATCGAGACAGCCATAGTAAGTGTACAGGTAACTGCCAAAATAATGGAAACACGAGAAATGATGGATACAAAGTATATTGAAAGCAGGTTATTCCACACAGGTGTGGTTCCTGAGTTAATTAAGCAATTAACATCCCATCATGCTTAGGGTCATGTATAAAAATGCTGGCCAGGTCATTATTTTGTCTCCATGGCTATGCCCCCATAGGATGACAATGGCCCCATCCACCTGGCACGAGTGGTCACTGAATGGTTTGATGAGCATGAAAATTATGTTAGCCATATGCATTGGCTATCTCAGTCATCAGATCTCAACCCAATTGAACACTTATGGGAGATTATGGGCGACTGAGACAGCGTTTTCCATCAACAAAACATCAAATTATGGAATTTATTGTGGAAGAATGGTGTCGCATTCCTCCAAGTTCCATACACTTGTAGAATCAATGACAAGATGCATTGAATGTGTCCTGGATCGTGGTGGCCCAACGCCCTGTTGAGATGTTTTATGCTGGTGTTTCCTTTATTTTCCGCAGTTATCTATAGCTTACTCCTGCTCGTATACTCCTCATGGTTCCTCCTGCTCCTCTGGTGGTGCAACAGAGACATCTAGTGGCCAGAGAAGGTTACTGCATGTCTGTTTAACTCCTCGCCTGTCAGTCATATGGACACCTCCATTCAGACTGATGCTCCATAACTTCCTCTGGTCTCCTGAGATTGAATCATTCAAGACAAGAAATTCCCACTGACTCCTTACTAAGTTTTGTTTCTTTGTTGCAATAATAGCCATAATAATAGCCATCTCAGGTGGTGGTTGTCATTGGGATTGTTAATGTGGGAGTAAATTCACAATGGATGTGTCATTCAAATCACTCATTATTAAAGGGTTTCTTTGAACTAATAAACTATGCATGACAATGAAAATAAATGAATTACTAATAAATCCTTCACTGTAGAAATACTTATATTTCAAGTTTCAACATAACCACTTATACAAATAGAAAAAATGACACTGCTGAAATAGTAAGACAACCACTTTTGATCTCACATTGTGAATGATTGTATTTGTCACATGCACCGAATACAACAGGTGTACACCTTACAGTGAAATGCTGACTTACAGGCGCTTAACCAACAACGCAGTTTTAAGAAAAACAAGTGTTAAGTAAAAAATAGATAAGTAAAAAAAATGTAAATAACAAATAGTTCAAGAGCAGCAGTAAAATAACAGTAGCAAGGCTATATACAGGAGGTACTCTATCCTTTTCCACCATCTCTCTATCCTTCTCCTCCATCTGTCTGCTTAACTCCCTCTCCATCTGTCTGCTCAACTCCCTCTCCATCTGTCTGCTTAACTCCCTCTCCATCTGTCTGCTCAACTCCCTCTCCATCTGTCTGCTTAACTCCCTCTCCATCTTAGTCTGTGAGATCATGATGTTCCTCTGTAACTCAGGCAGGATTATCTTCACCAGGTTTCTCTCTGTTTCAACTCTGGCCTCTCCTTCATAGCTTCCTCTCATCTCCTCAATCTCCTGTCTGTGTCTCTCCTCCCTCTCCCTCCTCTCATTATCTCTCTTCGCTCTCAGTCTCTTTAGCTTTCTCTCCATCTCTTCCCTCCTGACAGATTCTCTCTTCAGCTTCCTCTCCAGTTCTCTTTTGAATTTATGTAGTTCTGTCCTTGAGCTGTTCTTGTCTATTGATGTTCTGTATTATGTAATGTTTCATGTTTTGTGTGGACCCCAGGAAGAGTAGCTAATGCTTTTGCAACAGCTAATGGGGATCTTAATAAAATACCAAATGTTATTCTCTTCATCCCTCTCTTCGTTCACCTGTCTCTCCAGTTCAGTGGTTCTTTCACTGTGTTCTAATATCTACCTCATGCTCCTGGATGTGGTATGACTTTCATTGTAAAGTGTAGTACTTCTGAATGAATGCCTTATAAAGCCTTCAGAAGTTAGTTTAATATGTGACCAAAGTCACCAGAGTGTAACTGAAGTGGGTCACAATGTATGAAACAATTCATAGCATCCTGTTGGTTATGATTATCATAAAGATGAATTAATTACAAAGACCAGACACCTCAACAGCTGTCATTAACTTATTTATTATACTGAATTTACAAAATGAAAAGTAAAAGCAACACTTGAATAAACAGTATTGTACATTTATTTTATTTTTTGACGTTTTGAAAAGCGGTCCACTGTACACAAGGCTTTTTAAGTATAGAACCTTTTAAAAAACACCCAGAATCTGAAGTGGACTTTCCGGTGCCAGGGCACAGGAGTAAGGCGGACACAGTTTTGGACACAAGCCCTTTACTGCCACTGAGACGTAGGGAAATCAGCTTAGCCATAATAACACTCAGACTTCTAGTTGTACATGAGGGGGAATAGAGGGTAGAAAACTAACTGATAATAATCCACCATCCTGTGCTTCTACATGCTTATTATGTGAATGGTCCTACTACAGTCTATAGCAACTAAACATTGCTCTCTCTCAATTGTTCTAACCCATACACTTATGGTGTTTTAAAATAACTTACAGGTAACATTTAACAGGTGATTTCCACCATCCTTTAAATGGAGCCAAATATGAGTCTTTGGAGAGAAATCAAATTACAATGTTTGATCTCTGTGGCCTTTCACCCAATATTCAGCTAGTCCCTGACCCTTGACTAACACTGAGATCAGAGATCACTCCAGGTTGTAGCTGCCCATAACCACAGATCTAGGATCAGACAAGCCTTCATCAATCTGAAGGTTAACCAGAAAGGTGATTATTAAATATGAACCTGTATTGTATCAATGGTTAGTGGAGACTTGGACCTCCTCAGAGATGATCCTGTCCAGGCATACAGCTCTCAGATCAGTCTCTGTGCAGTACAGAACACTAACATGCTTTATGGACAGCACTTTGTCCTGTTTAATCTTTACAAGGCATTCAAGGGTCCCATTCAGCTGGTCCCAAAGTTCAACTGTCATATCTTAAACGGTCATTTAGAAATAGCAATGGTCATCTAATGGTTATTTAAAGTTGAAATCCCCCCGTTGGATCTGGTACCAAGTGAGGAGGATACATCTCACCCGTCCTTTGTTATCAAACCATTTCCACTAATGTCATTTTCAAACAAAGAGAAAAAACACAGCTAACTGAATGGAGATACTTTACACATCATAAGGATGGGTTAAACATCGCTGTCGTCTAAACATGTCCATTAGTTGTTGTTGAAGAACACATGTGGGAGGGTTGGTGGAAAGAGAAGTTCTTTGAATGTTTTCCAATGAATTGCTTGAATATTTGATGAGGCAATGTAAAACACAGTGGTATTCTCTACCCGTCTACAGCATGACCTATTCCTATAGCAGACTATCCTAACCCTGACCCTCAACACAATCTAATTCAACAAATGGAAACAAAAAAATGTAAGAAAACAATGGTGAATTCAACTGCTAACATTAACATGGTGATTTGTAACTGTGACGACCAAGATATTTTTTTAAAGAACGCAAAACAATTAAATCAATCTCTTCGGTTTGGAATGGAATTCTTACAGAATCGAAAAACATTCACCTTCTTTGTCATTGGATGATTGCAAGGTATCGTACAGGGCAGGGTAGATAGGAGAGTAATATAAATACTTCAGGGTTGAGTATAGCATTGCCCCTTTAACAACAGAAAGAACAGTCCACAGTATTGACATATGCCCACGCAGCCCTGGGTGTGGGAGGAGGTGAGAGGCCCACAGGCTTGCCTGAAGGGCCACCCCGCTCTCTCCCACATGGCTGGTAACAGAAGGCATGCTGAATTGAGGGAGGGTGTATATGGAAAGTCCCCTTGCCAGAGGATGGGGGAGGCCTTAAGGGGAGGGGCAGACATAGGGCTGTGGGATAGTTCCAGATGTTGGGGCAAATCAGTAATGTGGGGAAACAGAGCAAATACAGGAGCATTGGAGGGTAGTGTCGTGACAGGTTGGGGCAGCACAGTGCAGATAGGTGATGTTGAGGTCAGTTTAAGGGCCGCGGTGTTAGAAGGTCTTCCTGTGGATGGCCCGTGCTCTGTCCTCCTCATACTCCTTCTTACTGACCCACATTTTCTTAAAGGTGTCCAACGACGCCAGGATGGAGCCACTACGCAGAACACAATAGAGGGAGGAGAGGAGAGAGGGATTAGGGAATAGAGAGATGTGAGAGTGAGTCTGTGTGTGGTGATCTCTTACCCGATCCACGTGGAGTAGAGCCTCTCCTGAGGGGCGGAAATCTGGACAGGAAACACAGAGAGACAGAAAGTCAGCAGGGACTTGCTGAGGAGACATCCTGTCCACACATGCTAAAAACAGACTCATATAGCAACATGCTGAGCTCTGGCCAAGAAGAGGTGAAAAGTTGGGTCATTAGTTACCATACCTTGATCTTCACGTCTTTGGGAGCGAGCTTCTTCACTTCGCTTAGTAACCTGTCCCCGAAGCCTGCAACAGAAAAGACTGTTAGCTAAGGAGCCTTCAACCACATGAGAAAACACCTTCACAACACACTAGTATTCGTTGTTGTTGGTCAGTGTGTGTGTGTGTAACCTTTGAGCAGTGTGGATCCTCCAGACAGTACGATGTTGGAGAAGAGTGTGCGTCGGAGGTCCATGTCAGACTTCTGGATAGCGAAGGCCAGCACCTCGTGGATCCCCTCGCTCTCGTCTCCGATCAAGTCTGGCCTGAACAGCAGCTCTGGGGCGCGGAACCTGGCTGGACCAATCTGGACAGGGGGCAGAGGTCAAAGGTCAGAGTTTGGCTCAACTGGGTGTCGAAGTGATGATGATGTTGATGTTTGTAGTCCCTCAAAATAAAACAAAGGTGTGTGTGTGTGTGATGTTTGACTCACATCCAGCGTGCTACCGTCGGGGAGGGTGTACTGGGCCTTCTCGGTCTCCAGAGTCTCATCCTTCTGGGGGTTCAGGGACAGGTAGCAGGCTCTCTGAGGACAGAAACACACACATTACCAAGACATCCCTATTGACAGTAAGGCTGTCCAATATATTGAATTAATTAGATTAATTTGAATATATGTTTTTCCGCGATATTCCAAATGCCTGTATCGCATTTTGTCTTTATGAGCGTTTATGTCCGCTTGTTCTCGTGTTGTATTTTTTGCTCCTTCTGTGCTGTGTGCACCTCCCCATTTACACCAAAGATCTGTATGTAATGATGAGATGCACATCTCACTCCTAACAATGGGAGTCGTTGTCCCAAAGTCGGGTAGGCAGATGACAAACTTAAGTCCAAAATAAGCCCAAAGAAAACAAGCGGTTTCAAATCGCTATTTGAATTTGAGGTCAACAGAATCAGTCATATGGACACAAACACATTGAGACATTATTTAACTGTAATAAAGGACAAGTTAACCTTTCTGACGATACCCTTTGTATGTCTCAACTCCTCACATTGCGTACAGAGCAGACATTACTAAAACAGGAGTATCAATGAACATTGATTCTGGAAAAAGAAGGCTAAGTTTGTCGTGCCACATACCACTCGCAGCATTTTAGCCAAAGACTTATACTGTCTAGTCTGTGTTTTATAAATGTGCAATAAGCATAAAACGCAATTATATAAGGAATTGTCAACTCGTTGTCATTCTGAGAAATAAGGTAGACCACTTGATTTCAACATGTGAACAAAGTGGACAGACTAGCATGCTGTTCAAACTGATGGAGACGGACAGCAGGGTGCGTTTATAACTATTCAACTGTTTTGCCTTGTTAGCTAGCAGATACATCCAAGTTGGCTTAAACTTGAAATATAAAATTAGCTGGCTAATCAGTAGCACGTGGGCTGGAGAGATTGTTGATGAGACCTGTGTTAATGTCCTATAGCCTGCCTGCTACCAGAAGTTAGTCATTATTAGTGGATGTGCATGGTTCTAGGTACATTTGCAACAAAAAAGGGCAATTTCATAGACAGACTTGAAAGCTGGATCAGCGATTATAAAATGTTTAAAAAGCAGGTTGAATTATTTTGATAAAATAATTATTAGTGTGTCTTATGGTTGTGGAAGGCTTATATTTATCCTAGGTATAACTTCACAAGCCCTGAATTCATTAGATTATTGCTGACTGTGTGAAATGCAGTGCATTTGACCTTTAATTGTACAACAATGCTTATTTAGAGAGAACTTAAAAATAAGAAAAATTATAATAGAGATATATATTGTGAATCACCCATAAGTTTGAAAAAAAATTGAAATGTGATTTTTAGGCCATATCGCCCAGCCCTAATTGACAGCAATTCCTATTGAGCCCTTCATTTTCTTCTAGTTAGGTCACACACACACACTGTCCGTCCCTTACCTCTTTAATGGTGCGGACCACCTCAAACTCTGCGGAGGTATGGAAGTCATAGCCCTCCTTGCGTAGCAGCAGCCGGAGGTAACGGGACACGTCCCTTCCAGCGATATCCACCCTCATGATGGAGTGGGGAATGGCAAAGCCCTCGTAGATGGGCACCGCATGGGTCACCCCGTCGCCCGCATCCAACACCACACCCGTGGTACGCCCTGTCGCATAGCTGGACCAGAGAAAGGGGCGTGAGTATAACAAACACACAGAAGCGTGCCTGCACACACGGTATGTACACAAACACACAAACAGTGTAACGTACTCACAGACTGAGGACTGCCTGCATGGAGATAAAGAGGGCGGGAACGTTGAAGGTCTCAAAGAACACCTCAGCCGCCTTCTCCCTGTTCTTACTGGGGTTCAGAGGGGCTTCAGTCAGCAGGACAGGGTGCTTGAGGGGAAGACAGATCTAGTTAGCATGCGAGCCAGAAGGCTGAAAATCCCTTTCTTAGTCATACTAGCTCCCTTGTCTGTTAAATACTTTTCACACACTCACAACATCCATAATTTTTTATACAATTCAATAAATCAAGAAGCCTAACATTTACAACAATGGTTAACGGTTCACACATTGAGGAGATTAGATACAGGAAAAGGGGAGGAGGAGAATAAGGAGATGAGAGGAGAGCCCACCTCCTCTGAGAAGGTCTGCAGCTGTTCCTTAGAGTAGACATACTGCCAGATCCTCTCCATGTCATTCCAGTCCTTCACTATACCATGCTCCATAGGATACCTTACTGACAGCAACCCTCTGTGCTCCTGGGAGGGAGGGATAAGAGAAGGGTTAGAGGCTTGTTGAAACTGGCCCCTTCATAGTGTGTGTGTGTGTGTGTGTGTGTAAGGCTATGGTATGAAGCCTACCTCTGCTTTGGGTCCAATGAAGAGGTCCCCCTCCAGGGCTCCTGCCATCACGCGCACGTGCTTGGGACGGCCCACACTGGATCACACACAGCAGAACACAACACAGTTAGAAACAACCCCACAGATGTTATCGATCTGAATCACAGCTGTGTCTTATTGATGTAGGATAGGTACAAATAAAGGAGGTCTTACTAGTTGGGGAAGCAGTATTTGGGGATCTGGTCTCCAGCAAAGCCAGCTTTGACAACACCTGAACCCTGGGGAGAGACAGATGGAGGTAGAGGGAAGAGTAGGAGAGGTAGAGGGAAGATTAGGAGAGATAGGACAGGAGAGAAAGTTATTAATATCAAGCTATGACTACTTAAGTTGTCTGTCCCAACCCACCACAATTAACACTCCTTGTGTGTGTGTTGAGTCATAAGACACAGCCTGAGGCAGCGGAAGGCATTATCCCACTCTGTCTGAGACATCACACACATTACAGCCCCTATCTTCTGGGTTATGGCAGCATCACTGGGCTTTAACATGCCTAGTGTTTCCTTCCTAGAAGGGTTTGAGTAAAACATTAGCCCATGAAAGGCCTCTGGGCTCATGACAGAGCAACAGATGACACAGGTAGTAAGTATTATGTTGACAACAACACAACAGTTATCACCTGCAAGGTCCGGTACACTCATTCATGTCCAATTATCTAGCAAATAAGCTCATTTTAGAATTAAGTTTTTTATTTCTAGTGTGGTGCGCATAATCAGTGACAGGTGGCGATAGCTAACGCTGCTAGCTAACTTCTTTCTCGGCCAACGCATTTCGCATAGATGGCTAGCCGTTCGCAAGGTGGGGTTTGTCTCCCGGCGACACAACTGTGTATCTAGCCAGTGTTGCAGCTAGTTACCTACCCTGACGTTAACTGTAAATGTATCATATAAATCTAGTTAGATAGTTATTATTCCAGAACAGAACATATATGATGGAGACGATACAGGCAAACCAGTGTTTGGATGAAAAATAGCAACGTTAGCTGGTTCTGCAGCACACACAGCAACATACATATTTGACAGAGACCTTCTACTACACGAGGTGCACGTGGAAAGAGGTGGCTAAGCGCAAGTGGAATATATTTATGAATAATAAGCTAGTACCAATGTATTCAGTAATGTCAGCTATCAAAGCACAGCTAGAACAATAAGAAGATATTTCACCGGATGTATAAATGTGAATCATCCGCTTGGCGTTTCCACTCACTACCGAATATGGTAGTGAGAGGAAGCACAGTGGCGAGCAGTGGGAGAAGATGGATTTTGGCCAACATTATGCAAATGTCCTCATAGATGAAACATTTGATCTCAATACAGTTTTATTTTCCCAAAACTAGAATATGTTGTAGACTAACCCTTTGCCAAAGTAAAAAAAAAGTGGCGTTTAGAAGGGGTGCAAAGGCAAATTGAGTTATTGCACACGCGCACTTCAGAATAGGCATTCCCTGACTGAAATATGCAGATGTATGCTAGAACAGGCCGATAGGATCTCGCTAGCTCGTACTCGGCTCTGCCCACCTCTTTCCTTGTTCAGCCCACTATGACTTTGTTTCCATTGGACACGACAGGCTGTGGCCTATCTTGGTTTAGTTATAAAAATCTTTGATCAAAACCTCCAACACAATACTAGCTAGCTAACCTCCCTGGCTAGTCGTTAGCTAGGCAAGGGTGTGGATGAGTGACATCATACTTACATTATCGATCACAACCGGCTGGTTAGCTATAATGTCATAGGACTCCATGACGAACTAATTGTTTAAGATATGATTCTATTATTCCGTTGATACAATCTTGCCTATTTGATATTTTAATCATGTAAATAACGCCCTGTCACTCTGCTCTCAGACCACTGGTCGCTGCTGCTTGCGTTGATCACAACCCAACCCAGTAGGTATGCGGTTGTCTCTAGAGTAGACTGACAGTGGCAACACCCAATGGCAATACTGCCAGCTGGAGCCCACGTGCTCGCTGTCAACCCCAGATTTAGGGTTGTGAGCTTGTGCACTGTTTTTGCCGGCTTGCTTTTCCATCATCATAATCATTATTATCATCATCACCATCTTTATGAATAAATGTACCTTCAGCTAAATAAACTTTCCCCCTTTACAAGATGAATAGATGAGCATCAGAGAGGGTGGAAACATAATGTCTATTACATTATTATGTGCATGTTTGGGAAATCATGGGCAATTATTAGTGAACAGAAATGATGTATGTTTTATTTGTCTGTAAATTCCACAACATCCAAAAATGTTAAAGTTGGAGAAAAAACATGTATTTGCCTTTAAGAAAAAGTGTCTGTAAACCGGAAGGACTGTTTTGTATTTTTGTTCGTCCGTAGGACAGGCAGTTCGAATATTTTGTATAAATCAAAACTATTTTATTGTCATCCAACCAGTTAAAAAATTTACTGTAAAGCTACTTCGGGATTTTTATATAGAGATATTGTCGAGGTAAGAAACCACTGTCATTATTCAACAACAACTTAAAGTTATGAATACTTCTAATCTATAGTTAGCTAGCTAGGTAGTTACGTACCGGAGGTAGCTAGAATGGCTACTCTTAACACTTGCCCGTTAGCAAGTATCACAAAGCGATTAAAACGTATGAATGGCAAATTGTATGGACATGTCATTTTCTGATCCAACTAAAACATAGAAAATATGCATCACAGCATTAACTATAGCTAAGATTAGTTTGCAGTGGTCACTGGGGCATGTAATTTAGCCAAGGCCTTTGTAGCCAGTTACAAGTTTGACCGGAAGTGAGTTTGTGAACGTATATGAAGCAAGCTAATACAGGCAGTTAGTAAATAAATGCTGTCTATATTTTAGCCAGATGTAGAGAAAGTGAAATAATGTGTGTGTAGGTCTTGCCTGGCTGGCCCATGGTGAGACGGGGACCTAGAGGAACTGAACAGACACAAGATGGCCTGTGTGGAGGAGCCCCCTGAGAAGTAAGTAAGTGTGTGTGTGTGTGTGTGTGTGTGTGTGTGTGTGTGTGTGTGTGTGTGTGCGCGCGCGCGCATTAACCTGTGTCTCCCAGGCACTGCTGGGTGTGTTTTGCGACAGAGAGAGAGGATCGCGTGGCAGAGTGGGTGAGCCCCTGCAGATGTAAGGGCTGTACCAAGTGGATCCACCAGGCCTGTCTGCAGCGTTGGCTCGATGAGAAGCAGAAAGGAAACAGTGGAGGAGCCGTCAGCTGCCCTCAGTGTGGCACAGAGTACCGCATTGTCTTTCCCAAAATGGGTAACTAACACACACACACTGCATCATCTTACCCAAGGTGGGATATAGAACAATCACACTACACACCACAATGAAAGCTCTATTCTGTAGCTTTCATGTCCAGGCGTGTCAGTTAGTTCATGGCTGTCTGTATATGTTTGTCCCCCCCACCCTCCAGGGCCGTTGGTATACTTCCTCCAGCAGATGGACAGTGCTCTGTCACGGGCCAGTCCATTCACTGCTGCTGGTGTGGTGGTGGGGACAGTCTATTGGTCAGCTGTCACCTATGGAGCTGTGACTGTCATGCAGGTACATGCCTCTTGACTTCTGACCACTGAACCTTAACCCTGTCATACCTGTTATACCCTTGACCTCTAACCTTTGACCCATAACTAACACTAACTACTCACTAGTTCAGTAACTAGTTCAGTGAATCCATTGCAAACAACAATGCAACTCAAAACACAAGAGTCCCAGTTCACCTCTTTCCCTCCCTCTTTCTCCAGGTGGTGGGCCATAAGAAGGGCTTGGATGTGATGGAGAGAGCAGATCCTCTGTTCCTCCTGATGGGTCTACCTACCATCCCAGTGATGCTTGTCCTGGGCAAGATGATCCGATGGGAGGACTACATACTGAGGCTGTGGCAGAGACACTCCTCTAAACTACAGCTGCTATTGCCAGGTATACATGCATGCATACATACATACAGTGGGGCAAAAAAGTATTTAGTCAGCCACCAATTGTGCTAGTTCTCCCACTTAAAATACTTATTTTCCACCATAACTTGCAAATAAATTCATTAAAAATCCTACAATGTGATTTTCTGGATTTTTTTCTTCTCATTTTGTCTGTCATAGTTGAAGTGTACCTATGATGAACATTACAGGCCTCTCTCATCTTTTTAAGTGGGAGAACTTGCACAATTGGTGGCTGACTAAATACTTTTTTTTTGCCCCACTGTACGTACATACATACATACATGCATACAAAAGTGAGAAGACAGGTTGTCTGCCTGGGGTATGTCTGTCTGTCTGAGGTATGGTTAACTCTAGAGGTTTAGTAAACGTTACAGCATATAGTACATTCTGCAAATGAAATGAATTTAACAAAACCATTTTTAACTCTTCCTCTCTTCCCCTCCCTCCCAGGTATAGGTCGTCCGTTGCCCCGTGTGCCAGCTGATGGGGGTAATGGAGGGGACCACCTGTCAGTGTCTCGTACTCTGTGTGGAGCTCTCATCTTCCCCTCTGTAGCCAGCCTGGTGGGACGACTGATCTTCGGCAGGGTACCCTCATCTCTGCAACGCACCGTTCTGGTGAGGGGAGAGTGTATTTGTATAGTATGTCTCAAGGCTGGGGTAGCATTTGTTTTATGTTTGTCTCTCGCTCTCCTTCTCTGTGTTGTAGGGTGGTATAGCATTTGTGGTGATGAAGGGAGTGTTGAAGGTGTATTTCAAACAGCAGCAGTACCTCATTCAGGCCAACCGCCACATCCTCAACTACCCCGAGAGAGGGAGGGATGGAGAGACGGAGGGACGGAGCGAGGGAGGAGAAGACGACACAGAGGACAGCGGAAATGAGTGAATGCAAGACTCCCCCTCCCCAACCTTAACCCCCGATTGGGAACAGAATCCTCTGTTCCCAATCGCAATGTAGTTTTATTTTACTCAGACAAGGGGTGTGTTTAGGAGGTGCATTACATTTCCAAAAAGAGAACTTGTCCAATAGGAATGCAATTGTTAGTTTTTTTCTCCCATTTGTCTCCTGAATGTGACCCAGGTCTTCTATTTGCATTGTAAGATATCCACCCAACCATGACTGTATGTGTGAGCGTGTGTGTACACTGTAGAGCCCATGCTATTTTATTTGCCTGTATGAATGAATTGGCTAATAAAGTGATTTGATTGTTACATTCTGCATTCTCTCTGTTTGATGTGATTGATTAGGATCCCCATTAGTCAACTCCTATGGCGACAGCTAGTCTTACTGGGGTCCAACATAAAGCAAAAAATACAGACAAAATACTTTTCAATTTGCATACATTTAAAAACAACATGTAGTGTATGTGTGCATCTAACAGTTCCACATACATGTCAGTACATACATCAAGGAGGTCACATGAGGGAGAGGCGTTGTGCCCTGAGGTGTTGCTTTATTATAATTATTTTTAAACCAGGTTTGCTGTTCACCTGCGCTATATAAGATGGAAGGGAGTGTGTGTCAGTGCTGTGTGTAAGTTGACTATGAAAACAGTTTCTTATAAAAAACATATTTAATAATAAGATGAAACTAGAGCCTGCAGAAATTGCTTTGTGGAGTGTGGTGTCAAAAAAGCAGAGCATATGTTTATTACGGATAGACCTCTCCCCATCTTTACAACCATTGAATCTATATATTCTGACCATGACTGTTCACAATCTTAGGTAACACCAAGTAATTTAGTCTCCTCAACTTGTTCAACAGCAACACCATTCATTACCAGATTAAGGACCCTGGGACTAAACACCACCCTCTGCAACTGGATCCTGGACTTCCTGACGGGCCGCCCCCAGGTGGTAAGGGCAGGTAAGAACACATCTGCCACGCTGATCCTCAACACTGGGGGCCTCTCAGGTGTGTGCTCAGTCCCCTCCTGTACTCCCTGTTCACTCATGACTGCACGGCCAGCGTACGACTCCAACACCATTAAGTTTGCCGATGACACAACAGTGGTAGGCCTGATCACCGACAGCCTATAGGGAGGAGGTCAGAGACCTGACCGTGTGGTGCAAAGACAACAACCTCTCCCTCAACGTGATCAAGACAAAGGAGATGATTGTGGACTACAGGAAAAGGAGGACCGAGCACGCCCCCATTCTCATCGACTGGACTGTAGTGGAGCAGGTTGAGAGCTTCAAGTTCCTTGGTGTCCACATCACTAACAAACTAACATGGTCCAAGCCCACCAAGACAGTCGTGAAGAGGGCACGACAAAACCTATTCCCCCTCAGAAGACTGAAAAGATTTGGCATGGGTCCTCAGATCCTCAAAAGGTTTTACAGCTGCAACATCAAGAGCATCCTGACGGGCTGCATCACTGGTATGGCAACTGCTCGGCCTCCGACCACAAGGCACTAGAGAGGGTACGGCCCAGTACATCACCGGGGCCAAGCTTCCTGCCATCCAGGACCTCTATACCAGGCGTTGTCAGAGGAATGGCCCTAAAAATTGTCAAAGACTCCAGCCACCCTAGACATAGACTGTTCTCTCTGCTACCGCACGGCAAGCGGTACCGGAGCGCCAAGTCTAGGTCAAGAGGCTTCCAAACAGCTTCTACCCCCAAGCCATAAGACTCCTGAACATCTAGTCAAATGGCTACCTAGACTATTTGCATTAAGCCCCCCTCTTCTATGCTGCTGCTACTCTCTGTTATTATCTATGCATAGTCACTTTAATAACTCTACCTACTTGCACATTGACTCTGTTCCGGTACCCCCTGTATATAGCCCCGCTATTGTTATTTACTGCTGTCCTTTAATTATTTGTTATTCTTTATTTAACCAGGTAAGCTATTTGAGAACAAGTTCTCATTTACAACTGCGACCTGGCCAAGATAAAGCAAAGCAGTGCGACAGAAACAACAACACAGAGTTACACATAGAATAAACAAGCATACAGTTAATAACACAGTTTGGGTCTAGAGTGTCACCCCCTTTGAAGAGGGCCCCTTTGATAGCCGTGGCAGCTTTCCAATCTTTAGGGATCTCAGACGATACCAAAGAGAGGTTGAACAGACTGGTAATAGGGGTTGCAACAATGGCGGCGGATAATTTTAGAAAGAGAGGGTCCAGCTGATTTGTACGGGTCCAGGTTTTGCAGCTCTTTCAGAACATCTGCTATCTGGATTTGGGTGAAGGAGAAGCTGGAGAGGCTTGGGCAAGTAGCTGCGGGGGGTGCGGAGCTGTTGGCCGGGTTTGGGGTAGCCAGGAGGAAAGCCTGGCCAGCCGTATAGAAATGCTTATTGAAATTCTCGATTATCGTGGATTTATCGATGGTGACAGTGTTACCTAGCCTCAGTGCAGTGGGCAGCTGGGAGGAGGTTCCCTTATTCTCCATGGACTTTACAGTGTCCCAAAACTTTTTGGAGTTAGAGCTACAGGATGCAAATTTCTGTTTGAAAAAGCTAGCCTTTGTTTTCTTGACTGACTGCGTGTATTGGTTCCTGACTTCCCTGAAAAGTTGCATATCACGGGGACTATTCGATGCTAGTGCAGTCCGCCACAGGATGTTTTTGTGCTGATCAAGGGCAGTCAGGTCTGGAGTGAACCAAGGGCTATATAGATTGAGGGCATCTAGTTTAGATTGTAGGACTGCCGGGGTGTTAAGCATATCCCAGTTTAGGTCACCTAACAGAACGAACTCTGAGGATAGATGGGGGGCAATCAATTCACATATGGTGTCCAGGGCACAGCTGGGAGCTGAGGGGGTCTATAACAGGTGGCAACAGTGAGAGACTTATTTCTGGAGAGATTAATATTTAAAATTAGATGCTCGAACTGTTTGGGCATAGACCTGGAAAGTATGACAGAACTTTGCAGGCTATCTCTGGAGTAGATTGCAACTCCTCCCCCTTTGGCAGTTTTATCTTGACGGAAAATGTTGTAGTTGGGTTTTGAAATCTCAGCATTTTTGGTGGCCTTCCTAAGCCAGGATTCAGACACGGCAAGGACATAACGGCTGGCAGAGTGTGCTAAAGCAGTGAGTAAAACAAACTTTGTGAGGAGGCTTCTGAACAAATGAGAGTGCCTGGGGAAAATTAGAGTGCCTGGGGATACGCAGGGCCTGGATTAACCTCCACATCACCTGAGGAACGGAGTAGGATGAGGGTACGGCTAAAGGCTATCATAAATGGTCGTCTAGTGCGTTAGGGACAGAGAATAAAAGGAGCAGATTTCTGGGTGTGGTAGAATAGATTCAGGGCATAATGTACAGACAGGGGTATGGTGGGGTGCGGGTACAGTGGAGGTAAACCCAGGCACCGAGTGATGATAAGAGAGGTTGCATCTCTGGACGGGCTAGTTATGCTGGGTGAGGTCACCGCATGTGTGGGAGGTGGGACAAAGGAGGTATCTGAGGCATGTTGAGTGGGACTAGGAGCTCCGCAGTAAACTAAAACAATGATAACTGTCCTAAACAACAGTGTACAAGGCATATTGACATTTGAGAGAGAGGTAAAGTGAGGCATAAAGCAATCACGGGTGTTGATTGGGAGAGCTAGCTAAGGCAACAACTGGTAAGACAACAACAGCTCTTATCTTACTTTTTTTTAAATTTTCTTAAAACTGCATTGTTGGCAAAGGGCTTGTAGGTAAGCATTTCACTGTAAGGTCTACATCTGTTTTATTTGGCGCATGTTACAAATACAATTTGATTTGATTCAGCAGAGTTCTAGAACTTAGGGAACGATTTGTGCCAAATACAGATCTCTTAGTTTTTAGAGATGTTCACAACCAGTTTATTACTGGCCACCCATTCCAAAACAGATTGCAACTCTTTGTTAAGGGTTTTAGTGACTTCATTAGCTGTGGTTGCTGATGTGAATATAGTTGATCATTATACATGGACACACATGCTTTGTTTAATGCCAGTGGCAGGTCATTGGTGAAAAGAGTAGAGGGCCTAGAGAGTTGCCCTGCAGTACACCACACTTTACATGTTTGACATTAGAGAAACTTCAATTAAAGAAAGCCCTTTGAATTATATTAGATAGGTAGCCCTGATTCCACGATATGGTAGAGGTTGAAAAGCCATAACACCTATGTTCTCAACAGCAGGTTATGGTCAATAATATCAAAGGCTGCACTGAAATCTAACAGTACAGCTCCCACAATCTTCTTATCAATTTATTTCAACCAATCATCTGTCATATGTGTCAGTGCTGTACATGGTGGGTGACATTCTCTATATACCTGCTGAAAGTCGTATCAATTTGTTCACAGAGAAAATTTGGTAAAAAAATGTTTCCAACAGTTTGCCTAGAGTTGGCAGCAAGCTGATGTAGATTAAACATATGACAGATAAGAGTGGCTATAGAGTCAGTTACCATCCTCAGTAGCTTTCCATCTAAGTTGTCAATGCTAGGTTTGTCCTTATTGCTCGATAACAATGATTTTTCCGCACAAGTAGACAATGGACCTGATCGGACAGCTCAGAGCCTCTGCTCTTTTCTGTCCATAAGAAACAATTGGATTGGTGGAAGAGGCAGGGCAGGCCAGGAGCAAGGCATCCCCCGAGGCTGAATGCCCTAAGGTTTTTATCAGAACGGTTGTAGATTAGTTTCGCCTTTTTGCTTTTCCCGACATGAGTTTGTGGTGTTTTGTTTTAAAAATAGAAGTAAAAAAGAAAAGAAAAAGAAAAAAATGAAAAAATGAGGGATAAAAGAACGTCATTAAAATGATAGCTCACAGTTGTGCATGGGGAGAGGGGTCGGGGTGCTAAGGAGTGCATTCACATATCTACACATTTTCATACACACACGTTTTTTTGTAAAAAAAAAAAAAAATGTAATTTTTGTATTTTTTCTTCCTCTCTTCTAGGTCAGCTTCAGCATTATGGACATGGGTGTATCTGTGGTCCATTTGGCCTGTCTCAAGGCTTCCTTCAATGATGGGTTGTGAGTGGCTCTGTTGATGAACTTCTGGCCAATGATTGACTGCCTATTGTTGATTGATGTCAGTCCAAATATGCTGTTAACGTAGTGGTTGCTGATGTATTTTGGTAGTCTGTAAGCCATTTTTGTTGCCAATTAATCTGCTTAAGGACAGGAAGCGAGGAAAGGAAGCATTAATTGTTTAGAAAAAATAATTATGACCAATGACATCTCGGTAACTGCATGTGAGTTACCACCTTATTCATCGCCATTGGACAACATTCACTCTTTAATCGTTGATTGGACGACATCGTTGCAACGCTTTTTCAAGCTTTTTATTTTATTGCGGATGTTTTGGTTCCAATCGAAAAAATCAGAAACGGGTGTAATTAGCTAGTTGACTCAAGCCGAGCAGCTAAATAACCAGGACTATCATGAAGAGAGTCACTCTGTTTGTCAACGGAACGTCTTCCAATGGCAAGGTAAGCTAGTTTCCGAGAACCCTATCGGATCCCTTTCTATATCAACGGCAGCACAGATAACATCACTCCATAGCTACTGCTGTAGCTAGCTACAAGCTACATCCCATCTGACCACAGTAGGTACGCTAGGTTGCCAGCAGTTTCGTCTTTTGTCAGTGTACATCGCCAGATATATATTGTCGCAGGGTTGTATCTGTGGGCTTCGTGTGTATTTTGCCGCAGGTTGTGGCGCTGTATGGATCGCTGACAGACCTGCTGTCCGTCGCTAGCAGTAAACTGGGAATCCGAGCCTCCAGCGTTTATAACGGGACAGGCGGTCTTATAGACGACATAACGCTTATAAGGTGAGGTCAAAATTGGCGACAGCCGAACCAATCAGCTAGCTAGGCAGGATAAAGTTCTGTTCACTGCTAACACCGTGCGTGTGTGTTCTGCAGGGATGATGACGTGCTGTATGTGTCTGAGGGCGACTCCTTTGATGGTAAGTTGACTACAACCTCTCAACAGCTCTATCAGGAGGTACAGTGTGGGATATTCTGTGCTTCTATCTGGGTAGGATGTACTTGCTATCTGTATGACTTCCCTCAGATGCGAGTAAGACAAAGTGTGCAGACCCCCAGGATGACCCTGGTTGTCCAGACTGGTTCCAAACTCACACTGATTGGCTGACGCTCAACGTTGGGGGTTGCTGCTTCACCACCACACGGTAACCATGACAACCTTGCAGTCTGTCCACTCCATTCTATTGATACACATAACCTGTGTGGTGTGTTTTCTCCTCAGGAGCACTCTGGTCAGTAAAGAACCAGCGAGCATGCTGGCCCACATGTTCCGAGACAAAGGTGATGATGTCACTCCCACAATGCACCACTCACCACTCACACTCTCCTCCACTCAATTTTCATGTCCCGAATTCTGTGTGTGTGTGTGTGTGTGTGTGTGTGTGTGTGTGTGTGTGTGTGTGTAGATGTGTGGGGTAATAAACAGGACTCCCAGGGTGCCTACCTGATAGACAGGAGTCCAGGCTACTTTGAACCAATCCTCAACTACCTGAGACACGGACAACTCATCATCAATGACGGCATCAACCCACTGGGTATGCCACACACTCACAATGTACACACTGGACTTACACACACACACACACACACACTAATAGCTACTTCATCTCTTTCTCTGTCTCAGGGGTCCTGGAGGAAGCTCGGTTCTTCGGCATTGAGCAGCTGGCTGAGCAACTGGAGAACCTGATCAAGGTGTGTGTGTGAATACCGTAAGTGTGCATGAGGCTTGTCTATCCTAACTACACCATATTTTCTCCTTCCCAGAGTTCCCAGCCTGCTGATGACCACTCCCCTCTAACCAGGAAGGAGTTTGTACGTTTCCTGTTGGCCACACCCACCAAGTCAGAGCTGCGCTGTCAGGTAGCACACACTCACCAAAATGTATCTGTTTTCAGTGGCTATGCTCTATCTTGTCTGACACTGTCCTCTTTGATCTCCCTCTATCTCTCTCTCACTCACACACACACACACACACAGGGTCTGAACTTCAGCGGTGCAGACCTGTCTCGCCTGGACCTGCGCTACATCAACTTTAAGATGGCCAACCTGAGAGCTGCCAACCTCACTCACGCCAACCTCAGTGGTGCCAACCTGGAGCGGGCAGACCTGTCCTCAGCCTGCCTTGACGTGTGTTACTGTGTGTGTGTGTTACAGGGAGCTAACCTACAGGGTGTTAAGATGCTGTGTTCTAATGTGTGTGTGTGTGTGTTACAGGGAGCTAACCTACAGGGTGTTAAGATGCTGTGTTCTAATGCGGAGGGTGCATCTCTGAGAGGCTGTAACTTTGAGGACCCTGCTGGAGTCAAAGCCAACATGGAGGGTAACACGCACATATAAACAAATTTGACTTGACTCAACACACACACACTTGGATCGCAAGGTTCAAAATCTTTTCGATCATACTTGGATTTGTATTGGTGTGTGTGTGTGTGTGTTAGGTGCCAACCTAAAGGGGGTGGACATGGAGGGTAGTCAGATGACAGGTATCAACCTGCGAGTTGCCACACTGAAGAACGCCAAGCTGAAAAACTGCAACCTGAGAGGAGCTACACTGGCTGGCACAGACCTGGAGGTAAACACACACACACACACACAAAACACCTCTCAAACATAGCTCCCTCCCTCTCTTTCTCCCCCTCTCTCTCAGAACTGTGACCTGTCTGGATGCGATCTACAGGAAGCTAACCTTCGGGGCTCCAACGTGAAGGGAGCCATCTTTGAAGAGATGCTGACTCCACTGCACATGTCTCAGAGTGTACGATAACCCCACTGCACATGTCTCAGCGTGTGCGATAACCCCACTGCACATGTCTCAGCGTGTGCGATAACCCCACTGCACATGTCCCAGCGTGTGCAGTAGGGTTATCGTACACGTCTCAGATTGTGCTACTCCTCCACTGAACCCCACACAAACATACACTCCTGGTCCTTAAGTCATTCCTCCCAACCCCCTGTGTAGCTCACCACTGATGTTTCTCTTCTCAGAAGAGACTAGTTGCCCAATACTATATCAACCCTTAGTAGTCACTTAGCTGCCCGAGGGCAGTGGTTGTTCCTCTGACATGAGTGAATGTGAAACGAGACCCAGGAATGTTTTAGTTCTGGTACACATGTTTGTATATATGGCGTAAAAGGTTCTACATGTTTGGATAATAATATATGTATTTTGAAGGTAGATACGGCAGATTCGGGCCAACTTCCGCAACAACAAACGGTGTGAGGCTAAACTTCTCGCTGTTTTGGTCTCGCAGCTATCACGTTGCAGCAGTGTGAATCTGAGGTTCATGGCAAAAGTTATATGGCTGAGTCTCACTTTAATGGGTCCACATGTACATTATCCTACATGGACCATCTTCTCCATGACAGGGGTTGGATTTCCATCACATGGTGCTACACTTTATCATTGTGAAAAGTTGTTCTATTTTTGTATCACACTATCACTGTATAATTACTGTCTTATGTCTTTTGCAATAAAGGCTCTAGCCTGTTTTTAGTATCTAGTTGTGTTTTTATGTCAACGGTTCCTCTAAGTGATCCGCACGTATATTTGGCATGCTTTACCCTCGGAAACTTGAGTTAAAGAGACAATATTTGGAAGGATGTCCCCGGCAGACGAGGCACGCATAAAGTGATGCACACATACAAGGGTGTGTAGGGTAACTGGAATGTACCTTATTGTGAAGGTTTGTGTTTGAAACCTGCCTTTTTGGGACAAACTGAAAAAAAAGTTCTACAGCTGTACCGTTGACAGCATCTTGACTGGCTGCGTCCCTGCTTGGTAAGGCAACAGCACCGCCCTCGATCACATGGTGCTATAGAGGGTGGTGCGACAGCCCAGAACATCATGGGCTTAGCTTCCTGCCATCCAGGACCTCTATATCAGGCAGTGTGAAAGGAAGGCCCCCAAAAAATGTGGGACTCCAACCACCCAAGTCATAGACTGTTCTCTCTGCTTCTGCACAGCAAGCGGTAGCGGTGCATCAAGTCTGACACCAACAAGCTCCTGAACTGCTTCTATCCCCATGCCATAAGACTGCTATATAGCTAACAAAATGGCTACACGGAGTATCTGAGTTGACCTATATATCTAAAAAAGAAAATCACACTCACAGGGCCCTATACACAGTCACTCCAACACACAAAAACACAATTTGCTCACACACACATAATATGCATATACATTTATATTGACTCTACTCACCCACTCACATACAGACATACAGTATATGCTGCTGCTACTCTGTTTATCATATATCGTGATGACTAGTCACCATAGCCCAATACATATCTACCTCTATACAGTTGAAGTAGGAAGATGCATACACCTTAGCCAAATACATTTAAACTCAGTTTTTCACAATTCCTGACATTTAATTCCAGTACAAATTCCCTGTCTTACGTCAGTTAGGATCACCACTTTATTTTAAGAATGTGAAATGTCAGAATAATAGTTGAGAATTATTTATTTCAGCTTTTATTTCTTTCATATTCCCAGTGGGTCAGAAGTTTACATACACTAAATTAGTATTTGGTAGCATTGCCTTTAAATTGTTTAACTTGGGTCAAATGTTTTGGGTAGCCTTCCACAAGCTTCTCACAATAAGTTGGGTGAATTTTGGCCCATTCCTCCTGACAGAGCTGGTGAAACTGAGTCAGGTTTGTAGGCCTCCTTGCTCGCACAAGCATTTTCAGTTTCGCCCACAAATTTTCTATAGGATTGAGGTCAGGGCTAAGTGATGGCCACTCCAATACCTTGACTTTGATGTCCTTAAGCCATTTTGCCACAACTTTGGAAGTATGCTTGGGGTCATTGTCCATTTGGAAGACCCATTTGCGACCAAGCTTTTAACTTCCTGACTGATGTCTTGAGATGGTGCTTCAATATATCCACAGAATTGTATTTCCTCATGATGACATCTATTTTGTGAAGAACACCAGTCCCTCCTGCAGCAAAGCACCCGCACAACATTATGCTGCCACCCCTGTCCTTCACGGTTGAGATGGTGTTCTTCGGCTTGCAAGCATCCACCTTTATCCTCCAAACATAATGATGGTCATTATGGCCAAACAGTTCTATTTTTGTTTCATCAGACCAGAGGACATTTCTCCAAAAAGTATTATCTTTGTCCTCATGTGCAGTTGCAAACCGTAGTCTGGCTTTTTTATGGCGGTTTTGGAGCAGTGGCTTCTTCCTTGCTGAGCAGCCTTTCAGGTTATGTCGATATAGGACTTGTTTTACTGTGGATGTAGATACTTTTGTACCAGTGTCCTCCAGCATCTTCACAAGGTCCTTTGCTGTTGTTCTGGGATTGATTTGCGCTTTTGGCACCAAATTACGTTCATCTCTAGGAGACAGAACGCGTCTCCTTCCTGAGCGGCATGACAGCTGTGTGGTCCCATGGTGTTTAACTTGCGTACTATTGTTTGCACAGATGAACGTGGTACCTTCAGGCGTTTGGAAATTGCTCCCAAGGATGAACCAGACTTGTGGAGGTCTACAATTTTTTTTCTGAGGTCTTGATTTCTTTTGATTTTCCCATGATGTCAAGCAAAGAGGCACTGAGTTTGAAGGTAGGCCTTGAAATACATCCACAGGTACACCTGCAATTGACTCAAATTATGTCAATTAGCCTATCAGAAGCTTCTAAAGCCATGACACAATTTTCTGAAATTGTCCAAGCTGTTTAAAGGCACAGTCAAAAGTTAGTGTATGTAAACGTCTGACCCACTGGAATTGTGATACAGTTAATTATAAGTGAAATAATCTGCCTGTAAACAATTGTTGGAAAAATGACTTGTGTCATGCACAAAGTAGATGTCCTAACCGACTTGCCAAAACTATAGTTTGTCAACAAGAAATGTGTGGAGTGGTTGAAAAACAAGTTTTAATGACCCCAACATAAGTGTATGTAAACTTCTGACTTCAATCCATGCACATTGTAAATATGGTACTGGAATTTACCCTGTATCTATTATGCTTACATACTTTATCGTGTTCTACCTTGTTATTTTTAGTATTACATTGTTACTGATTATTGCATTGTTGGGGTTAGAGCTGGCAAGAAAGGCATGTCACTGTGCATTTGACATTAACTTGAAAACCACAAGCTTCATCTTACTGTGTTGCTTGCTGTAATTCCTTCTGTATGCAGAAGAGGACAGTATTCTCAGTATCTGTGGCCAGGATTGGTCTCTCTCAAAGCAGATGTCAAACACCTGACCTTACAGAAAATGCTTACAAGATTCCTTGAGGAAGTTTTGCCTTTGTGAGATTTTTCCTGTGGGTTTTCCTTTAGGATTTTTCCTAACTTTTTAGTAAGATATGTAAGGCGGTGTCAGAGGAAGTCCCTAAGAATTGTAAAAGCCCCCAGTCACCCAAGTCATAGAATGTTCTCTCTGATATCGTATGTCAAGCGGTATCGGAGAGCCAAGTCTGGGACCAAAAGGCTCCTGAACAACTTCTACCCCCAAGCCATAAGACTGCTGAACAGTGAATCAAATGGCTAAATTACTATTTGCATTGAACCCCTTTTTATTTGCACTGACTCTCTTGCACCAGCTCACTGGACTCTACCTACACACTCACATATACTACACTGGCACTCCAACACACACACTCACATATACTACACTGGCACTCCAACACACACACTCACGTATACTACATTGGCACTCCAACACACACACTCACATATACTACACTGGCACTCCAACACACACACTCACATATACTACACTGGCACTCCAACACACATACACACACACACACACACTACATATGCTCAAACACACAAAACGCACACATGCACATAGACACAGTTTCACACTCTTTCACGTTCTTCACATATGCTGCTGCTACTCTGTTTATTATCTATCCTGATTGTCAATTCACTTTTACCCTTACCTACATGTACATATTACCTCAACTACCTCATAACCCTGCACATTGACTCGGTACTGGTACTCCTTACACTCTCATTATTTGTATTGTGTAAATATTAGCTTTTTACATTTTCGTACTTTTTAACTATGCATTGTTGGGAAAGGGTTTATAAATAAGCATTTCATGGTAAAGTCTATTCCTGTTGTATTTGGCGCATGTGGCAAATCCAATTTGATTGATTTGATTTGTTTCTATAGACAAACCACAGAGCTGATTGGATGGATGTGGCTTTCACTAACGACCCGTGATGGATGGGGAAGTGCGTGTGTGTTTCTGTCTGTGTGTGTCGGATGTGTGGGTGGGAGACCCTGTATGGTGGCATGAGGCTGTGGGGGCGGGACCACAGAGGGGTCCTGTGGCCTGTGGTCAACTCAAAGGGGGCGATGGCACGGATATGCTAATTACTGAACACAAACAAACACATCATAGGTAGAATGGCTGTTCATCAAAGTGCTTTCCTTAGCAAGAACTCTCATGATATAACTCAGCTTCAATTCTTCCTATTTGTATTCTTCCTATCTTTTAGTAGAATTGAAAATGGCATACCAAAACAACTAGCTATTTTTGGAGGGGCAGAGACACAAAGTCTCTCTCTCTCTCTCTCTCTCTCTCTGTATATCATGAATGTGGGCTGTGAAACTGTGAGATTCAAACTGTCACAAGTCAGTGAACTCCACAATAATAATAGAGTCTTGATACTGGGCTAGATTATGTGTGTAAAATGCATGGTAATGCATTGTATTTACAGTGTATCCTTGAGTGTGGTGGAGAAGCTTTAATTCCGATGACATCACAGATAATCCTGCTGTGTGTGTGTGTGCGTGTGTGTGTGCGTGTGAGAGAGCGAGAGAGAGAGAGAGGGTGTGCCTTTTGTGGTGTGTGCTGGAATCCTTAGATTTGGGGTTAAAGGGCGGGACACGTTCCATTCCTAAACCCCTCAGGCCTCCTCCCTTTCTTCCTCAATACCTTGTCTGCTTGAACACTCTCCTGCAGCATGAGCTCATGGGAGGAAAACACACACACTTATGGTGCAGGCAGGCAAGCATTTGCAAGGTCTTGATTGATCTTTGTAAACAAATTTTTTGTGATTTATTTTATTTCTAAAGCATACTGATTTAACAGGTTCAAAAGGTATAGATGTAGTCTTGTCTCAGTCCTTCCCTCTGAGAGAGACCACAAGCTCGGGAATGTGGAGTTTACACAGCCAAGCAGTTTTATTTGGAGGACAGAGAATGTCCCTTCAGTCAGGCCAGAACCCACTTCCTTTATAAATACACTCTCCTCTCTGGAAGGTCCTGTGTTTAGTTGAGCTGGGTGCATGTTTTAGTTCATGCTAGCTGATACTGTGTGTATGCTAGTGAGAGTGAAGAAGTGACGAAGCAGAGAGGCAGGCATGGTCATCACTCATGCTCATCCCTGCCTGGGGAGGGAATCCAGCATAACTGGAGAGGTGGTTATATGGACCCAGTCTTTCTCTCCCATCTACACACAGGTGTGATCACGTGTTTCTACTGTTTTAACAAGGCTTGTTCCAGGATGTTCCTACAGGTTTCCAGAAATTTAGAATAATTTAAATGATATTTTAGGATGTTATTTTCCTTATATTAGAACTGTGGTTTAAAGGGTTTGGTAGTCTCACCCATCCTTCTTCCATTCCATTCCATCTCCACTCTCCTCTCTTTGACTCTACCCCTGCTCTTTTCTCTCCATCTTCCTCTCTCTCTCTTGCTCTCTCTCAGCCTCTCTTGGCAGCCATTTTGGTTCCTCATGTCACCCTCTGTGGTCCGACATCGTCTTGGGTAACGCCTTATAAAACAGCTTCATATAAAGCCACATTCAACACACAGACACACACACACTCACATTTCACTGCTCTACCAAGGTCAGCCTGACCATACAGGGCTGAACCAGAAGACTGAACTCACACACACACACAGCTCGGCTGGCCTGGTTAAAGTGTTTAATTAGCAGTAGTGGTCATGACTTGATGTCGTCGTATGCTTGTTTGTGCATATGCTTGTGCGAAATATGTGTATGAGGGGTGTGTGTGTATGTCTGGGTTACAGTGACAGCTGTGATCAGTGACATGGTAAAGGCTGAGATCACAGAGGCTGAAGTCATGGGTCTCACAATCTACTGTGGTGTGAGAGGGTTGTTGTGCGCTGACAAGGCTGGTAAGGTTTGGGGCCGGGGAGAGGCCCGGGCTGGGGAGAGGGCTATGGCTGGGTGATAGGGCTGAGGCTGAGACTGGGGAGAGGGCTATGGCTGGGTGATAGGGCTGAGGCTGGGGAGAGGGCTATGGCTGGGTGATAGGGCTGAGGCTGGTGAGAGGGCTATGGCTGGGTGATAGGGCTGAGGCTGGGGCTGTGGAGAAGGCTATGGCTGGGTGATAGGGCTGAGGCTGGGGCTGGGGAGAGGGCTATGGCTGGGTGATAGGGCTGAGGCTGAGGCTGGGGCTGGGGAGAGGGCTATGGCTGGGTGTTAGGGCTGAGGCTGGGGAGAGGGCTATGGCTGAGTGATAGGTCTGAGGCTGGGGAGAGGCCCGGGCTGAGGCTAGGGAGAGGGCTATGGCTGGGGCTGGGGAGAGGGCTATGGCTGAGGCTAGGGCTGGGTGATGAGGCTGGGGCTGGGGAGAGGATCTGGGCTGAGGCTGTTTGTGTGGTTTTGGCCTTTAGCTCAGAAGAGATCTGTGTGTTTCTGTATTTAGTTGTCCTCTCTTTTCCCCTGTTCTGTGGCTACAGCGGGTATCCTATCTAACTGTCTGCTATCTTCTAAACACACACATATCTTCTTATTTCCTCTCCTGTGTTCAGCTAGACTGGAGTGGACTGAGCCTGCAACAGCTGGTAACATCTGGTGTGCGTGCATGCATTTGTATGTGCATCAGTATGCTTGTGTCTGGGGCAGATCTATGGGCACCTTATAATGATGGTAGATGTGTGTTTGGGGCTCTGCAATTCTGAGGCATTCAGAACTGCATTCTCTAGAGGGTAAACACACACAGTGTTAGAGTTTCCTTAAAACGGCAATCAGCTGTTGAAACAATAACAAAGCTTACTCCCACCCGTTTCGGTGAAAAGTAAGCACTCTCATAAACAGAGCTGTGGATGCAAGGACTGACCTTCAATGATATCAAAATAATAATTTTAACCATGTTTTGAGGCTGTATAGCATTTGTTTACATTTTCTTTGTTACAAACGTAGTAAAATTAGCTTATATTTTTGTTTCTGATGGGTTACGACAGTTGAGCTAAGAACATGAGGCATTTGAAGTTATATTCTTCAAGAATCAATAGGTCAGTGGATGCTGGTGGTAGGAGTTATGGGAGGATGGGCTCATTACAATGAGCCGTTCTTCAATAGCTTCTCCCACCAGCATCCTCTGGTACATATCATGAGTTAAAAGTTTTAAAAGTATGTAGCAACTGCTGATTGCCCCTTTAATGGTGTGTAAAGCTGATTGTCTGGGGCTGGAGACAGGGCTGGCTGGGTCAGAACTAGAAACAATTGTTTGCTTTATTCCATTCTTAAAAATAAACCACTGGTTTAGGACCTCCTGTCCCCCTCCTCTTCTCATCTCTCCTCATCTTCCCTCTCCTCATGCCCCCCCCCCCCCCCCTCCTCTGCTATACTCGCCAATGTGGCGTCAGCAGCAACCAGCTCCAGATGTGCCCCCCCCCCCCACACACACACACACAACCCCACACACACACACACCCTCTGCACATGTGATGTGGTCTGGACGATATGCTCCCGGCCTACCATGCCTATCCTCTACCCCGCCCTACACAGAAACGCACACACCTGTACGGACACTTGCTTGTGTGCACACACAGCCACCAGAGGAGAAGAGAAGCTCTGGGTTTATGACGTGTTTTTCTTTTAGAAAAGCCAGTTTAAGACTCCCATAGGGCGGACCAGGCCAAGTCTGTGTGTGTGTGTGTGTGTGTGTGTGTGTGTGTGTGTGTGTGTGTGTGTGTGTGTGTGTTATTGGCAGAGAGGTTTGGAACTCTCTTTCTTATTTTTCTATTAAAGGTGCAATATGCAGAAATCACTGCCACTTCCTGGTTGCTAAAAGTCTAATAGTTCGCAGAATTTCAGTTTATGGGATAAAACAAGCAATGTGTAGTGTAGAGAATCATTGTACTATCTAAACCACTGTGAAATATATTTTCAATAACCAAAAATATTGTATTTTCAGCTGTTTATGCTGGTGTACAAAACTGAAATGAAAAAGAAGCCAAAATTAAACTTAAGAATGGGAAGCATAGAAAGTGCACATATAACAGATCTACCACGTCTAACACTTGCTTTCTAACGAGAACGACAGATCTATAACTCACATTTCTATATGAATTTGGTTGGGTTGCCCAAAATGTTACATATTGCATCTGAAGGTAATTTACAGCCTGGTGATGTCCCCAGGCAGGCCAAAACTCCCACCAAAACAGTCTGACATTTCTGGCGGTCTTTTCAAATAGCTCTTACACTAAGAGGGCACTATCCTCATTTTCACAATTTCACAGTACTAAATATATTTTTTAAAACAGAGGCAAATCACGTTTTTGACTGCACTGACTGCACTTACTTGTTGACATTTTTTGTGTCTTATATGAAGCATTTTTATACAGCCCATATTCCTTTTGAGGCTGTAATGCCAGTGGAGTTTGCACACCATCGAACAGACTGATAGACAGTCAGATATATGAGGTACCCAATAAATAAATGTTATTGGGTTATTTTCCAATTTGGGATCCCTAATGCATGCTGGGAAAGTAGTTGACCTTTGGCCATTATTGACTATACCAGGAAGTACAGCTTGTAACACCATTCCCAGTTCATCCATCACAGCCAATAGCATTACTGCTTCTTATAAAACAGCCATTCCTACTGTAGTCTAGCCAGCCCCCTGTATCCCATGCCAAGGTTTCCTGGACATGCAGACACATTTCACACAGCATCAGTCAATGGACGCAGACAGAACATACAAGTGTTTTTGTGTGTTTCTCTCTCTGCATCACTTTCCTCTGATTTTTAATCAACTGTTTACTCAGACCAGGCCCAGTTACATCACTGCCCAACCAGTTAGCCGCACACACGCACGCACACACACACACACACACACACACACACACACACACACACACACACACAGCAGGGCTCTCCAAGATATGAAAGCAATTTCCCTCTGTCAGAATTTGAGTTAAAAGGGCAGTAGACACAAATGCTGAGTAGCCTAGTATTTAACGTCTTGTGAGAATGTTGCCAAAGCACAAATAAACAGGCTGTCTATTTCCAAAATATGCTGTGTTAAGATCAGTCAAGCCAGTAGCCAACTTTTTTATTTATTTGTGACAGACCTACAAGTCTACAGTGTAGGCTAAATCATTTTGAGTTCCTGCAAGTGAGAGGGAGAGGGGAGTGAGAAGGGGGAGGAGAGGGGAGTGAGAAGGGGGAGGAGAGGGGAGTAAGAAGGGGGAGGAGAGGGGAGTAAGAAGGGGGAGGAGAGGGGAGTGAGAAGGGGGAGGAAAGGGGAGTGAGAAGGGGGAGGTCTCCTTCAGAATCTCTCAACACACGGTGAGAAGTGGTTGGGGGAGGTCAGAGAGCTGGAATTCGCCGCTCGGAAATACATTCAATGACCTAACGTTATAATGTTGCCAGACAATTCGCCTCGCAAATAGATCTATGCCGGTTGCAGTATTCTGCGAATGTTTTTCCCGACAGTTACAAGACAATACAGAAGATGGTCGGAGTTTCCACATGTTTTCTCCAAGAATAGGAACGTATTGAGTAAAGTCAAATGCCTTGAGATTTGCTGCTGTTAGAGATATCTTTACTGAAACCGGTAGAAAACTTTAGGCTACGTGTGAGGTATTTGTGCTGAACGTGTTTTTATACCTCTTCTCTCGGAAGATAGAGAGAGACCGCTCCATTGCTACTCCGAAATCAATGGCCATTAAGGTTACTCGAAGCTTCACCGCGCCACTGCGTTTGAACTCTGGAAAAACACCGCATTGTTTACGAGAGTTGTGACTTTAAGGTTTAAAAGACATCGATCGAATCGGACATTTCATTACTTTATTTTAGACGTCTAAACTACCTTCTCGAGGGGAGCTGCACAAGGATCAGAAATTCAGGTGAGACACTACCTTCAATGCGACCAAAAGCAGGGTAGCCTAGTGGTTAGAGCTTTGGACTAGTAAACGAAAGGTTTCATGTTCAAATCCCTGAGCTGACAAGGTACACATCTGTCGTTCTGCCCCTGAACAGGCAGTTAACCCACTGTTCCTAGGCCGTCATTGAAAATAAGAATTTGTTCTTAACTGACTTGCCTAGTTAAATAAAGGTATGAAAAAAATGTCCACACTGTCAAGGATACAATGTTGCAGCTTGCTTTGGCCTACGTGATCTGTAAACATTTGAGAAAACAATTATACTTTTAAATAAAGTAGGTATAGACCGATCTGGCCATTCAATATCATATTGGAATTATCCAACATAGGCTATAAGAATGTTATGCAATTTAGGGGGCCCTGCCAGTGTTAGCCCTAACAAAGTAAAGAAGAAAATCATCCTGATTTAGATGCCGTCGTAAACTATAACTATTGGTAACCATTTCATAAATTCCAACCTTTATAATGCCTTATTATGAAGGCTTCATTAATCATGTATAATATATGCACAAAGATGACCACATAATTACAAACCACAGTCCAGCTAGTAAGATTTGAACCACGTCTCTCTCTGACTGAGGAACACACCGTAAAGCAGCCAGTCGAGTCACATGCCACCGCAATGGGCAGACTGGGCACACCGACCGCTGTGGGTGTACATGTATCAGTTTAATCTGTTTACGGTAAATGAGGCTTGTGCGTGTGACATTCCAACTCTGATGAGATCCGGCTGTTCATTCAGCAGCACGCGCCATATCTGCTGTTCGTTGACTCATCACAGCGCTACTGCTTGACCGGTGAGTCACGCGCAGAACCAACTGTTTATTTTTTTATTTTACCTTTATTTAACTAGGCAGGTTAGTTATGAACAAAATCTTATTTCCAATGAAGGCCTAGGAACAGTGGGCTAACTGCCTTGTTCAGGGGCAGAAAGACACAAGATAAAAACATGTTTTACCTTGTCAGCTGGGGATTCGACCTTGCAACCTTTCGGTTACTAGTCCAACACTAACCACTAGGCTACCGAACTGTCACCTACTCCTTAGTAGAATGGGAATAACAGTAGTACTGTTGCCACATGATCTGTGGGCCATGCATGACATTGAAGTTATTGGGCTGGTTTCCTGGACTGAGATTAAACCTGGTGCTCAACTAAAAAAAACACTTTAAATCGAGATTCTCCTTTGAGTATGTTTTTTTTATCTGTCCAGAAATGGCTCATTATGATCAGAAGACCATTTTGGATGTTTATGTCAGCACATACACACAATGATGATAATAATGGTGTGATGTGAGAGTTCAGTTTCAAGTGTATTTGTGTAATGAATCTTACTCGCCAGGGTAACAGTGAGAGAGAGATATTGAATGTGAGTGTGAGAACTGACTCACTCTGCCATTTGGGAATGGAGAGAATGTGTGATGGCTGCTAATCTGTATCAGATACCACATTATGGGAGGAGAAACAGATGAGTAGAGAGAGATAATAGAACAGATAGAGACTGAGAGAGTAATAAAGAGATGAGTGGGGAGGTAGGTAGAGGTGTATGGTAAGGCTGTTATCCAGGCCTATAGAAGACTCCAGGGTCACTGACCAGGAGTGTGAGTGAGTTAGGAGGATTAAAGTCCTACAGCAGACCTGTGTGCTTTCTGTTCTACTCTCAACCTGTCCTCTGTCGCCAGACATTCAGCCTCTGTAAGTAACAGTACTACAGCTGGGTTGTATAGTTGCACAATCAATGCCTTCATGGATGCTTCATGGTAGCATATCTCAGCCATGGCTCCCCTTGACATACAGGTACACACCATGAGCTGTTTTCCAGTTTACAGGAAAATGGTGTGTTACTATGACAGCGTTACAATGACTGGTGGACCAGGCCAGGGCTGAGGCAGAATGTGGTCTGTAGGTAAAGGCTTTTGGAATGGAACACCTGGACAGGTCACATCTGCCAGAAAGAGAGGGAGGGGGAATTAAAAATATAATTTTAGGAGAACTAGAAGTTGTTTGACTGAAGGGATTAGATGGAGGGGGGGGGGGGGTAATCTTTAAAAAACTAGAAGTTGTCTGACTGAAGGGATTAGATGGAGGGGGGGGGGGTAATTTTAAAAGAACTAGAAGTTGTCTGACTGAAGGGATTAGATGGAGGGGGGGGGGGGTAATCTTAAAATAACTAGAAGTTGTCTGACTGAAGGGATTAGATGGAGGGGGGGTAATTTTAAAAGAACTAGAAGTTGTCCGATTGAAGGGATTAGATGGAGGGGGGGGGGGGGGGTAATCTTAAAAGAACTAGAAGTTGTCTGACTGAAGGGATTAGATGGAGGGGGGGGGGGTAATCTTAAAAGAACTAGAAGTTGTCTGACTGAAGGGATTAGATGGAGGGGGGGGGGGTAATTTTAAAAGAACTAGAAGTTGTCTGACTGAAGGGATTAGATGGAGGGGGGGGGGTAATCTTAAAAGAACTAGAAGTTGTCTGACTGAAGGGATTAGATGGAGGGGGGGGGGGTAATCTTAAAATAACTAGAAGTTGTCTGACTGAAGGGATTAAATGGAGGGGGGGGGGTAATCTTAAAATAACTAGAAGTTGTCTGGCTGAAGGGATTAGATGGAGGGGGGGGTAATTTTAAAAGAACTAGAAGTTGTCTGACTGAAGGGATTAGATGGAGGGGGGGGGGGTAATCTTAAAAGAACTAGAAGTTGTCTGATTGAAGGGATTAGATGGAGGGGGGGGGGGGGTAATCTTAAAATAACTAGAAGTTGTCTGGCTGAAGGGATTAGATGGAGGGGGGGTAATCTTAAAAGAACTAGAAGTTGTCTGGCTGAAGGGATTAGATGGAGGGGGGGGTAATCTTAAAAGAACTAGAAGTTGTCTGATTGAAGGGGGGGTAATCTTAAAATAACTAGAAGTTGTCTGATTGAAGGGAGTAGAGGGGGGGTAATTTTAGGAGAACTAGAAGTTGTCTGGTTGAAGGGATTGGGGGGGGGGGTAATTTTAGGAGAACTAGAAATTGCTGACTGAAGGGATTAGGGGGGGGGGGTAATTTTAAGAGAACTAGAAGTTGTCTGACTGAAGGGATTAGAGGGGGGGATGTATGGGGAGGAAGGCATGGGAGAAATATGGAGTAGGGAGATGTTTCTGGTATGTTGAAGCCCTCTCCTCAATAGAGAGCTGGTGTGATGCTCTATTCTTGGCCTAGCGACTATATGCCACACTGTGTGTGTGTGTGTGTGTAGTTACCATCAGTTTTTTATCATATCAACCTCCCTGAGTCATTCTAAGCTATACACAGAACCAGCAAGCTGACCCGGTGGCTTCTAGTTTAAACCAACAGCATCTGCAGAATAACAGCTCAGAAAACAACTAGCACTGGACTTGAAGCTATTTTGGAAGGTTTTACTTGCAATGATCATGATTTGTAGGGGTTTTCTACCCTGCTCTGGTTCAAAGCAACTCTCTTTGTATAAGACCGTCTGTTAAATTGCTGAAATGGATGTCAAAGTTACTGTTATCTGCTGTTTCCTCTCTCTGAAGTTAATTTTAGAAGTTAAAGAAGCCACACAGCAAGGCTAGGGCCGGGGGAAAGTGGTCTTATTTCTGTTCTAATTGTGTCTGTGGTGATTATGTGGTGATTTTTTTTTTGTGTGTGTGTGTGTGTGGGGGGGGGGGGGGGGGGGGGGGGTGTTGAGCTGGAGCAAAAGCCTGCATACTCTATGTCTCTCTCTTACTCTCCCTCATTCTCTCTCTCACCTACAGTATGTAATAAGAAGACTGTCTGCCTAGCTGTTTCTGTGCTGGGCTCTGCTGTCAGCCAGCCAGCAGTACGTTGGGGACTCTCCACCATAAAACTCATAAATCTGCAAACAAACTCATCAATTTAAGAGACTCTTTACGTTAGTGTGGGGTTGAGTTACGGGCGGTGTCAACGAGGGTAAATTCTCTGTGTGTGGTGTAAATCAAGGGCATTAATGACATCTTCATAAACCTGCCACTCTACTCTTTACTGTTACATATCTCCCACTCTGGGTCATCACCCTGACACGCACAACCACACGCACACTGGCTGCCAGTTCTGAAGGACAGAGTAACCCTCAGTAATGCCCACACCATCCCTAGCTGCCAGCTACAGTAGTGTCCAAGTTTCAGTAATGTTAATGTACCGTCAAGCTGTTCAACATGTTTCTGACTCTACAACAGTATATAATGAGAAGGGAGATTATGTATTATAGAATATGTTTACAGCTCTCCTGGGTGTTAGTCTCTCTTCATCAGTGTTTGTTTGTGGTCTGAAGCAATCTCATAACACCTAAACACCAGATCCATCTTCTCAATGAGACTTTAACACTGTGGCACTGGCAGGCGGACTGGGGGGCATATGGTGTTTGGGCTGGGGGTGCGGGTTAAGGCGTCCGCAATCTCCGCATGCTTCCCATCAAATAGTTTGTGCATATATTAATCATGACGTTCTTGTTCGTTTTGGTATTCGGTAAGGTTTTTGTGGCTGATCTTGAACACAAACATTTTTCTTGAGAAAAGCCGAAGTCGGTAGCCGAAGTCTACGCCCCTTTGTCGGTGATTGGTCAACAGTAGGGATTCTTCAATTAAGTGTTTGTCATTCAACCAGAGATTAATAATTTTCATGCTAATTTTTTCATTGAGAAATACTTCTAAATGAATGACAGAATTCTTGAGTTACCTTAGATGAAGTCTGATTATTTTGAGGAAGTGTATACTGGCTACGGCGTCTCAAGATGGACAAACAGTACTATTGCTGCTTAATGACTTTTAAGGGAGTATGCGAGCACACTCATTCAGCACTCGGCTAGGCGCCAGCCAAATCGAAGCATGCTGATGCCTTTAGGGGGAGGCATAACAAAACTGTGATAAAACACAGCTTTGTTTTGGAACGTTTGATGGGCATTAATATGTGACAGGTGAGCTTATTGGACAAGCCTTGAAAGATGTTATAGTGTGAAGAGTGTTGGAAGCGGAGTTCTCATCTGAGATCTGTGAAAAGAGACACCAGAGCATGTGTCACAGTCTCTACCAATGTCCTCCTGCGAGCATGGGCTGGCCCGTTAGAGCCTGACCCATATGTTTTTCGGGTCCGATTCCGATTTTGGGGGGGACAAACTTACCGATACTGATATACATTTTCCACATTAAGTTCTCATAAATTGCCATCCAAAAGAGCAATTGTCCAATAATTGTGCTTCAAATATTGATTTCATACATTGTGAGAATAATGACAAGTGTTCATATAAGCATGAGATTCCATTTTTTCATCCTATTTATTAAATATTGGTAATCGGTTGATAGTATTGACCTGATATATCGGACGGGGTAGCAGTGTCACATCCTTTTCTTGCCATTTATTTTCATAAAATGCCTTGTCTTGTCTTTAACATATTCATGAATGTCCCTCTCTTTTTTCCTCTTACAGTTCCCCACCTGAAGAGTTGATGGTTGTAGGCTGATACATTTAAGCGCCCTCTTCAGCCTGCCCTGTACCAGTAGCCCCTACCATTTCAGTACTGTACCAGTTAACCTATACCAGTGCCAGTATGTTGTTGTCTCGCTCGTCTCTGCTGCTCCTTTGGTCACTGCTGGTTCTACTGATTTACTCTCCCCTGACCCAGTCCAGACCAGCTGCTGCCCACGTCAGCGACACAGGTAAGAGACATGGGCCACATAAAGATCTTAAATTCTCTTTCTTTCTTGTGCTCTCTCGGTTGTAGTTGACAGGCAGGGCTACGTCTCATTAGCTGTGTGTGTGTGTGTGTGTGTGTGTGTGTGTGTGTGTGTGTGTGTGTATACTCGCCTGTGAGCCTTCTTTTCCTCTTTGTTATTTAATCTCTTTTAATCCCTCAGGCTGAGGGTTCTAGGTTCAGGCTGAGGGTTCTAGGTTCAGGCTGAGGGTTCTAGGTTCAGGCTGATGGTTCTAGGTTCAGGCTGAGGGTTCTAGGTTCAGGCTGAGGGTTCTAGGCTGAGGCTGAGGGTTCTAGGTTCAGGCTGAGGGTTCTAGGTTCAGGCTGAGGGTTCTAGGTTCAGGCTGAGGGTTCTAGGTTCAGGCTGAGGGTTCTAGGTTCAGGCTGAGGGTTCTCGGTTCAGGCTAGGGGTTCTGGGTTCAGGCTGAGGGTTCTAGGTTCAGGCTGAGGGTTCTGGGTTCAGGCTGCTACCATGGTGGTTCAATCCCACTGACTCTGTTCTGCTATCTGGAACTGTTCCGTTAGTAGTGGGTCTCTATTCTGAGCTCGAGAAAACAGAACATACACTTACATTTATGGATGTGTGTTTGGGGTGGGGAGATTCTATATTGAGCTAGAAAGAAGCTCTTCAAGGTTTGTCCATTTAGTTTAAAGCTGAGGATGTTTACAGTGATTTTTCATGGTGCAATGGTTTACATATCCTGTCCACACACGCACGCATACATACATGAGCGCACACACACACAGCTGGTTGGAGGTGGAACAGAAATGCTGTTTTTGGTAGGAAAGGATGAATGCCGTCTGAAAGGAGATGGTTTTATTTGTATTGGCGAGTACTGTAATCACAACCATCCTGACCAACCCTAACACCCTGTGTTGTGTGCGTGTGTTTGTACGCGCATGCGTGTGTATGTGTGTGTTTCGCTTCCAGCCATCTGGTATCCAGCTGAGAGTGTGTGTGTGTGTAATACTGTTGTTTTGTAACCCATAAATTCTTGTTTTTCTCTCTTAGTCAAAAACACCTAAATGTAACTTTTGTGCCGCAAACTCTTTTTCCATAAACAAAGTCTGCTCCCAATTTCCCATATCCTTCTCTCCTTCTCGTTGCTTCGTTCAAATAAAGGTTTAGGTTTTTGGACTTCAACCAACTCCCCCTGCTTTTCTCTCTTTTAGTGGATTCCTTTCTTTTTTTCAGTAATTTGTTTGCTCTCTTTGTCTTTATCCCCTCTCTCTGTCGCTCTCTCGCTTCCCCGCTCTCTCTTTCTCTCTCACGCGCTCTCTCTGTCTATTTTTGACAACCTCTCATTGAGAATGTTCCCCCTGCAATGAGCAGGCAGTATTCAAGACCTCCCATAATGCAGTCTCTGTAGACCTCTCCCTCTAGATGACAGACATGCTGTATTCAAGACCTCCCATAATGCAGTCTCTGTAGACCTCTCCCTCTAGATGACAGACATGCTGTATTCAAGACCTCCCATAATGCAGTTTCTGTAGACCTCTCCCTCTAGATGACAGACATGCTGTATTCAAGACCTCCCATAATGCAGTCTCTGTAGACCTCTCCCTGTAGATTACATACATAATGTAGTGAGGTTGGGAGCTTGAATTCAGGGATGGTCTGTGTCAGTCTGTGGTGATGCTGATTATGGACCTAATATCTGTAGATTAGAGGAGAAATGATGACTGCTTTTCTGGTGTAGGTCCTGCTGAGAGGTTGGGAGGTATTGAATCTGTGGCAGAACATGTCCTGAGTTACCAATATATTGTATAGTAATCAGTAATCCTGATGAGAGGTGAAAAGGGATGTGTGGTAGTAAATATCCCTGCTTATAGTAATCACTGATCTGATGTGGCCGGATCTGTGAATGCTGTGGAATGGAACCTGAGCCGACTGTGTCTAATGGTAGAAGGAAGTAGGCTTTTTCTCATTCAACGTATTCAAACAGGACCCATTAAAGATCTGAAACCTGCTGCTTTCCCTCCTCTCTCCCAACTCACCCTCACATCCCTCCTCACCCTTTGTTCACAACCATTTGTCAGGATGAAGGTGGTGATTATTAGTGTGTTTGTTTATCTCTGAGCTGGGGGTTAGGGAGCAACAGGGGAACTGTGTGTGTGTGTGTGTGTGTGGCAGCTTAAAGGGGTAAAAATGTGAAAGGTTAATCTTTAAGCCGTTTCCCTTTTCACTCAGCAGGAGCATCCCAGACCCCCACAGAGTAACCCTGCCTCAGCTCTTCCTGTTTAAACACACACACACTGGTTTCTATGTTTGGTTTACGTTTTCTTCTCTCTCCATAGCTGACATGCTGGCATCTTCTGAGGACGAAGATGATGATGATGAGTCTTCTTCAGAGGAAAATAAACTATCCAACAATCAGAAGCTCCAATGTAAGCTCCTTCTTCTGACCTCTTTTCCTGCCACTTTTCTTTCTCTCCCCTTTTATTGGTCTGAAAAAGTAGTTACTAGCCAAACCAACTGAAGAAAGATTGATATTGAATCAAAAATGTGAAATATAAATACCCTCTCTCTAGTGATGGCTCCTCAGTGGGCGACTCCAGACAAGATGGAGAAGAGGCTCCATGCCGTTCCTGCCAGTAAGACTGTTAAATTTCGTTGCCAGGCGACTGGTAATCCCACACCAACTTTGCGGTGGTACAGGAATGGGAAAGAGTTCAGGAAAGACCAGCGCATTGGAGGCTTCAAGGTATGTGTTTTTGTACAGCCCTCTGCTTCATACTGGGTTGTCTGAGTTGTGTATCATCTGTCAAAGCCCCAGTACAGCCAGAAACGTGATTGTCCTGTGTTTTATACACGGAGTGTACAAAACATTACGGACACCTCCTCTTTCCATGACAAAGACTGACCAAGTGATTCCTGGTGAAAGCTATGATTGCTTATTGATGTCACTTGTTAAATCCACTTCAATCAATGTAGATGAGACAACAATTGCAACCCAATATTAGGAAGGTGTTCTTAATGTGTTGTACACTCAGTGTATATACAGTTGAAGTCAGAAGTTTACAGACACCATAGCCAAATACATTAAAACTCAGTTTTTCACAATTCCTGACATTTAATCCCAGTAGAAAATCCCCTGTTTTAGGTCAGTTAGGATCACCACTTTATTTTAATAATGTGAAATGTCAGAATAATAGTTGAGAATTATTTATTTCAGCTTTTATTTATTTAATCGGAAGTTTACATACACTCAATTAGTTTTAGGTAGCATTGCCTTTAAATTGTTTAATTTGGGTAAAACGTTTCGGGTAGCCTTCCACAAACTTCCGACAATAATTTGAGTGAATTATGGCCCATTCCTCCTGACAGAGCTGGTGTAACTGAGTCAGGTTTGTAGGCCTCCTTGCAACGCTTTTTCAGTTCTGCCCACAAATTTTCTATGGGATTGAGGTCAGGGCTTTGCGATGGCCACTCCAATACCTTGACTTTGTTGTCCTTAAGCCATTTTGCCACAACTTTGGAAGTATGCTTGGGGTCAGTGTCCATTTGGAAGACCCATTTGCGACCAAGCTTAACTTCCTGACTGATGTCTTGAGATGTTGCTTCAATACAGCCACATAATTTTCCATCCTCAGGATGCCATCTATTTTGTGAAGTGCACCAGTCGCTCCTGCAGCAAAGCACCCCCACGACATTATGCTGCCACCCCCGTGCTTCATGTTTGGGATGGTGTTCTTCGGCTTGCAAGCCTCCCCCTTTTTCCTCCTAACATAACGATGGTCATTCTGGCCAAACAGTTCTATTTTTGTTTCATCAGACCAGAGGACATTTGTCCAAAAAGTACGATCTTTGTCCCCATGTGCAGTTGCAAACCATAGTCTGGCTATTTTATGTCAGTTTTGGAGCAGTGACTTCTTACTTGCTGAGCAGCCTTTCACGTTATGTTGATATAGGACTCGTTTTACTGTGGATGTAGATACTTTTGTACCGGTTTCCTCCAGCATCTTCACAAGGTCCTTTATTGTTGTTATGGGATTGATTTGCACATTTCGTACTAAAGTACAATTGCGTGATCCCATGGTGTTTATACTTGCATACTATTGTTTGTACAGATGAACGTGGTACCTTCAGGCGTTTGGAAATTTCTCCCAAGGATGAACCAGACTGTGAAGGTCTACAATTTTTTTTCTGGGGTCTTGGCTGATTTCTTTTGATTTTCCCATGATGTCAAGCAAAGAGGCACTGAGTTTGAAGGTAGGCCTTGAAATACATCCCCAGGTACACCTCCAATTGACTCAAATGATGTCAATTAGCCTATCAGAAGCCTCTAAAGCCATGACATAATTTTCTGGAATTTTCCAACCTGTTTAAAGGTACAGTGAACTTAGTGTATGTAAACTTCTGACCCACTGGAATTGTGAATAAGTGAAATAATCTGTCTGTGAACAATTGTTGGAAAAATTACTTGTGTCATGCACAAAGTAATGTCCTAACCGACTTGCCAAAACTATAGTTTGTTAACAAGAAATGTGTGGACTGGTAGAAAAACTAGTTTTAATGATGCCATCCCAAGTGTATGTAAACTTCTGACCTCAACTGTATTTCCACACTATGAGGTTGGAATAATACTGTGAAATTGTGAAAATTATATGAATGCCCTTTTAGTGTAAGAACTTTGTGAAAAGACCGCCTGAAATTTCAGCCTGTTTTGGTGGGATGGAGTTTTGTCCTGCCTGGTGACATCACCAGGTGATAGATTAGTTAGTTCCAAACCTCTCTGCCAATAACAGCTAGTTTTCAGTGTTCCCCTCCCCACTCAAACCAATCCTAGACAGTCTTAGCAAAATTCTTGCTTCAGAAATGGTTCTTGCTATAAAAAAAAACAATCACAGTAAGGTGCGTTGCACAATATTTTTTATTTGATATTGAGATAAAAATGGATGCATTGAGCCTGTAAGTCAGAGAGTAAATAGCACACCTTAAAAACTAATATTACAGTACCAAGGGATACCGTGTAAAAAGACAACAGCAGGGGTCCAAGCACTGAACCTTGGAGAACACATGTTATTTCTACTTTGCCAAAATTAAATTACTAACACAACACAAAATGTGTATTTTTCATGGCTCTTCTCACGTTTTCACTCCTTTGCCTCTTTCTCTCACGCTCTTCCTCTCTCGCTGTCTCCCTCTTTCAGCTCCGGGACCACATGTGGACAATAATAATGGAGTCAGTGGTTCCGTCTGATAAAGGCAACTACACCTGTCTGGTGGAGAACAAGCACGGCAGCCTCACACACACCTACCAGCTGGACGTAGTGGGTCAGTGTGCATATAAATACAGTACCAGTCAAAAGTTTGGACACACCTAGTCATTCCAGTGTTTTTCTTTATTTTTACTATTTTCTACATTGTAGAATAATAGTTAAGACATCAAAACTATGAAATAGTACACATGGAATCATGTAGTAACCATAAGTGTTAAACCTATCAAAATATATTTGCGTTTCTTCAAAGTAGCCACCCCTTGCCTTGATTTGCACACTCTTTGCATTCTCTCAACCAGCTTCATGAAGTAGTCACCTGGAATGCATTTCAATTAACATGTGTGCCTTGTTAAAAGGTAATTTGTGAAATGTCTTTCCTTCTTAATGCGTTTGAGCCAATCAGTTGTGTTGTGACAAGGTAGGGGTGGTATACAGAAGATAGCCCTGTTTGGTAAAGACCAAGTCCGTATTATAGAGTTCAAGTAACAGACACATCTCAACATCAACTGTTCAGAGGAGACTGCATGAATCAGGCCATGGTCAAATTGCTGCAAAAAAACACTGCTAAAGGACACCAATAATAAGAAGAGACTTGCTTGGGCCAAGAAACACAAGCAATGGACGTTAGACCGGTGGAAATCTGTCTTTTGGTCTGATGAGTCCAAATTAGAGATTTTTGGTTCCAACCTCCATGTCTTTGTGAGACGCAGAGTAGGTGATCTCTGCATGTGTAGTTCCCACCGTGAAGCATGGAGTAGGAGGTGTGATGGTGTAGGTGGTGCTTTGCTGGTTAAACTGTCTGTGATTTCTTTAGAATTCAAGGCACACTTAACCAGCATGGCTACCACAGCATTCTGCAGTGGTGGTGTGTCCAAACTTTTGACTGGTACTGTATTGTGTGTGTTTACTTTTGCTATGTGTGCCTTGAGTGGTGGGAGTGTGTATGTTAGTGTTTTTGTATCACTCACATTGCATTGATGTTTTCTGTGTATTCTAGAACGTTCCCCTCACAGGCCCATCCTCCAGGCAGGCCTGCCAGCTAATCGTACGGCCATGGTTGGTAGCGACGTGGAGTTTGTCTGTCGAGTGTTCAGCGACCCTCAGCCCCACATCCAGTGGCTCAAACGCATCACCATTAATGGCAGCAGAGTGGGGACAGACGGACTGCCTTACGTACGCGTACTGAAGGTACACACACACACACACACACACACACACACACACACACACATATATATATGTACACGTTCTGAAGGTTAACACACACTGTATTGACGAGGTCTATGTCACAAAATCTCTCTTTCTCTCTCAGACTGCAGGGTTTAACACCACAGACCGGGAGATGGAGGTGTTTACTCTGAGGAACGTGTCTGTGGAGGATGAAGGAGAGTACACCTGTCTGGCAGGAAACTCTATAGGACTCTCTCACCACTCTGCCTGGCTCAGTGTGATCAAAGGTACACTTGTGTACAAACCTTTGCAGCCCAATGTGCTTTGTATATTTGCACTTAAAATGGAAGAAGAAAAAAAACAATGTAAAAAATTTTATGAATTTATCCCACTTCACTCCCTCTCCTCCAGATCTGCCCCCCTCCCCTGTACCATCTCAGGCCTACCTGGAGATCTTCATCTACTGCGTCGGTTTCTTCATCATCATGTTCATGGTCGCCGTAGTGACCGCCTGCCGACTACGCTGCTCCCCGAAGAAGAGCGACTTCAGCAGCCAGCTGGCCGTTCACAAACTGGCCAAGAGCATTCCCCTACACAGACAGGTAACACACACACACACTAGTGACCCATGATCGTGTGATGGGTAACCTTTGCCTGAGATGTGAATACTTTTTTTCCTGAGCTAATCCATAGGCTTTAGTTCAGCGGGCTAACTCTTATTACAGTATATCCTCTCTCACTACCTCCCCTTCTCTTTCTCAAGGTGTCAGTAGACTCCTCCTCCTCTCTACAGTCGGGGATGTGTCTGGTCAGGCCGTACCGCCTTTCCAGTGGAGCCACGCCCACCCTGGTTGGCGTGTCAGTGTATGAGCTGCCCGCAGACCCACTCTGGGAGCTGTCACGAGACAGGTACTAGAGGGCTTATATCCCTGCATAGAGAATAACCAATCTATAATATCGGCATACATAACCCTACATATTGCTTACATCATCTGCACACGGTACTCATAACGTAACCAAGGAGATTCATAACCTCCATGCACAGGACATTCATAGCCTTGCGTGTCTGTGTTCTAGGCTGTCTCTGGGGAAGCCACTGGGTGAAGGTTGTTTTGGTCAGGTTGTGCTAGCAGAGGCTGCAGGTCTGGACAGAGAAAAACTCTCTCGTCTCACCAAGGTTGCCGTCAAGATGCTCAAAGGTACATAGAACTACTTCCTGAAATATATTCCCAATATTTAAGGAGATAATTCAAAATAAACTGAAAAACAGTGTTTGTATTAGTTGATATTGATTTGATGTCACATCCTGTTTCCTGTGTAGCGGACGCCACAGAGAAGGACCTGAGTGATCTGATCGCTGAAATGGAGATGATGAAGATGATCGGGAAACACAAAAACATCATCAACCTGCTGGGAGCCTGCACACAGGATGGTAATACTGGTGCTGTTTGTGTCCTTGTGTATGTGTGCTTGTGTGTGTGTGCGCGTGTGTGCGTGTGAGCGAAATAGCATTTTATTTGCACAGATGAGTACAATGGCCACAGTACCAAGGGGTTCAAGCGCTGAACCTTGGGGAACACCACATTGTTTGTTATAACCCTTCCCTCTCTCTCCAGGCCCTCTCTACGTGGTGGTAGAGTATGCATCTCAGGGCAACCTGAGGGAGTACCTGCGTTGTCGGAGGCCTGTGGATCTGGAGTACTGGTCTGGGCCAACCCAGGCCCCCCTGGACAGCGTAGAGGTCAGGGAGCTGGTGTCTGCTGCCTACCAGGTGGCCAGGGGCATGGCATACCTCGCCTTACAGAAGGTCAGAGAAGAGACCAGTGTTATTGTCTGTCTTTTTGTCTGTCTGTCTCTCTCTCTCGCTCTTCTTTTCATCTTTCGGTGTTTCATTCTCTTCATCTGAATCTATTATTTTATCTTACTCTACCTCTCCTTTACTGGACATTAGTGTAAATCAGTCAACCAATAAATGAATCAATCACATTTTCTTCTGTAGTGTATCCACAGAGACCTAGCAGCCAGGAACGTGTTGGTGACAGAGGACAATGTGATGAAGATAGCAGACTTTGGTTTGGCCAGAGACATCCACCACATAGACTACTACAAGAAGACCACCAATGTAAGTAACATGATCACATTGGAGCGAGTAGACGACTGAAATTCAGACAGACGGACATATAGATGTTTTAACCCAGGGGTGGCAAACTCATTCCACGGAGGGAATGAGTTTTTCAATTAAAACCTAGACAAAAGCATTAGACAACAGGTGAGGGGAGTTTGTTACTAATTAGTCAGCTTAATTAATCAATCAAGTACAAGGGTGGAGCAAAAACCTGCAAACATTTAGCCCTCTGTGGAATGAGTTTAACACGTGGTTTAACCCCTTGTTTTCCTCCCAGGGTCGTCTGCCAGTGAAGTGGATGGCTCCAGAGGCTCTGTTCGACCGCATCTACACACACCAGAGTGACGTGTAAGTCACACTCCTAACTCCTAATATACATTCTGTGGTGTTGTGCTATCCATCCTGTTGTTATGTGCCTGTAGGTTTACTTTCAAGCCCAGCAATAACTGTCCCTGAGAAAGTGATGTTGATTGTATTGAATTCTGTTGTAGGTGGTCGTTTGGGGTGTTGCTGTGGGAGATCTTTACTCTAGGAGGATCTCCCTACCCAGGGGTCCCTGTAGAGGAGCTGTTCAAACTGCTGAAGGAGGGACATCGTATGGACAGGCCAGCCGCCTGCACAGAGGAGCTGTGAGTACACACACACACACAAAAAACACAAGTATACTGTAAGAATGTCCTCGCAAGTAGAGTAATACAAACACACGCTCTGTTGTAACACTGTGGTGTGTGCTCTCAGGTATATCATGATGAGAGACTGCTGGCACGCTGTTCCATCTCGCAGACCAACCTTCCAACAGCTGGTAGAGGATCTGGACCGCACACTCTCACTCATGACCAACCAGGTAAACAAACACATTCACGTGCTCACACACACAAACAGTGTCATTTTCGTATCATTTGAATTATTCCCCTGAACGTGTCCTCCCTCCCTCTCTCAACTCTCTCTAGGAGTATTTGAATCTGTCCATCCCTGTGGTCCAGTATTCTCCATTGGGTCCAAACACCAGCAGCTCCTCTGACTCTGTCTTCTCCAGGGAGACGACTCACGGAGCAGAGTACTCTCCCCTGAGCCCATCCTGGACCTCCACCCAGCACACCCCCTCTAGGACCCCCTCTCATACCTCCACCCTGGCCTACGCACACCACAAACCTTCCAGAACCCCGTCTTGAACCTCCATCCTAGCCTACGATCACCACAGCATCTACCCTGACGTACACCCGCGGACACAGCCTACGCTGATCTAAAAACACTGCCCCGCCCGTACACCTTAACCTATCCACCTCCCTCTTTATCCACAGATAAAGACAATGGAAAAGACAGACACATGGAGGGTTATAACAGAGTCATAAGACATGAAATAGAGTTTGCACAAATATGGACTCTTCTCTCCTCCTCCCCAGGACTATACTGAACTATTAAAGGGATAGTTCACCCAAATTACACATTGGGAAAGGGGGATACCTAGGCAGTTGTCCAACTGAATGCCTTCAACTGAAATGTGTCTTCCACATTTAACCCAACCCCTCTGAACCAGAGAGGTGCGGGGGATGACTTAATCGACATCCACGGTGCCCAGGGAACAGGAACCAACTGCCTTGTTCAGGGGCAGAACGACAGATTTGTACCTTGTCAGCTCGGGGATTCAATCTAGCAACCTTCCGGTTACTGGCCCAACGCTCTAACCACTAGGCTACCTGGAGGTTTTCTTAAACTGTAAGCAAGGTATGAGACAATGTATGAGAGCAATCCATGCTTTGGTTTATTTTCCCTGGCACTATTTTCACATGCTAACATTTTAGTATTTGTGACACATATCCCATTCAAGTCATGGGACTGATATTAGCATTTGTCACCCATGGACAAAACATCTAAGTGACTTTGTTGAGCTTCACAATCAATTTAAAATACTTTTGGATAATTTGGATATAATGTGCAAAAAAGTATAAAATCGGTTCCATGACTTGAATTGGATCTGTGCCACAAATGCTAAAACAGTGCAAGGGAAACTAAACCAATGCATGGATTGCTGTCATACATTGTCCATAGACTGCTTACAGGATCATAGACTGCTTACAGGATCATAGACTGCTTACAGGATCATAGACTGCTTACAGGGTCATAGACTGCATACAGGATCATAGACTGCATACAGGATCATAGACTGCTTACAGGATCATAGACTGCTTACAGGATCATAGACTGCTTACAGGATCATAGACTGCATACAGGGTCATAGACTGCTTACAGGATCATAGACTGCTTACAGGGTCATAGACTGCTTACAGGGCAAGGAAACCAATGTGTATTTTTTATTTGGGTGAACTATCCCTTTAATGTAGGGAGACTCTCCCAGGAGCAAGAGGAGGAGGAAGAGGAGAAGGCTGCTACACATTATTGATCTTCATCGCCATATTATGAAACAAGCTGCTGCTTTGCTGAGCAAACCATACAGGATATAAAAAGGACATTGATACCAAGGAAAAATAATGTTGTTCTTTTGTAAATACAGTATATTACGAATTGTTAATATGAATACATATTTCCAGTATTTTTATTTTATACATGGTAGCTTGTTTTTATCCCTGTCATTGAAATGACATCTAAGAGAGGTGTGGATATGATGCTATGTGTTAGAATCAGAGGAAAGAAGTGGCTATGATACTATGTGTTTTAATAAGCTAATATAGCAGCAGTGTTAGTCAGTCAGGGCTTGCCTTCAGTATCACTCTCTTGTCTGGACTCTATGGACACTACAGTGTTATGTTGAGGTTAATGATAATGTAAATGATAATGCCATGGTTTTAAAACAGTGGCAAATTCACTTATCTCCAATGGAAGTCTACCTGCCTTTTTCAGAGAATGCCTTTATTAAAGGTGTTGTAATAAAGAAAATGGCATTACAAAACTTCAATGGAGTGTTTTTGAATGAGAAAGAAAAGAGGGAGAGAGAAGAGAGCACATGCTGAACTGATCAGCCAGCCAATCCACCAGGACTTCAGGGCTGAATGAAGGAGAGGTGAAAGACTGTGTGATGGGAGAGAAACAGAGCGAGGATAGGTTCAGCTGTTGACTGCAGAGGAAGCATTCACTCCACCAGATGTGTATGTGTGTCTGTATGATTAATGGTGGGAAGAGAGGATTGGTCAGTACGGTCGCTCTATCAATCACAGCAGCAGAGAGCAGCTTCCTCCCTGGCACAGACACCCACATACACATGGCTTAGGTCCAGAGTCTGGAGAGCATGTCTGTCCCTTGGAGAGGAAACATGTTAAACTTCTGGCTGCATTCTCTCCAGTGAGATTTTAGATGGCTCTGTGTCCTGTATTCTATTCCACAGCTCATGACTATGTGTTATAACAAAACCACTTCATACAGATCTTGTCCTTATTATTACAGTTTCAGATCATAGAAATTCTCAAGATCCCTCCAATTCTCTGTCTCAATTTTTTGATATACCTGCTTTCCCTGAAAGGGTTAAGCTTCCATGAACTCTACCTGAGTGACTGTGTAAATCTAGGCTTGTGTAAACGTGTTTTCTCAAGGCTCCTCGTATTCCTGTTAACCCAGCCATCTGCCCTATTGCCCAGCTGATGACCACTATAACACACACACGGAAAAGGCAATAAATATATATACATACACACACACACACACACACGCGCACACACACACACACACACACACACACGTACGTGCGTGAGAGAGACAGAAAAAAAGAGTTACAGTTGTACTCAGGTCAGCAGCATGTAGCCTACCTACCTCATACCAGTGGTTCCTAGACTGTTTTACACTGTGACCCATCTAAAGCCTTCCAGAATTCCCTGCTGCGACCACAATAACAATCCAGAAGGAATGGATCTGCTGTGATCCAAACCACCATTTTAGAAACATAACTTTTTACTACAGCCATTTGTTTCTGAGGCAGTTGAGACAGGTATGTTTTACCACATGTATTCCTGACATGTTGAAAGGAGAGAATTTTATTTAACTAGGCAAGTCGGTTAAGAACAAATTCTTATTTACAATGACGGCCTACCCCAACAAACCCAGATGACACTGGGCCAATTGTGCACCACCCTATGGGACTCCCAGTCACAGCCCGATGTGATTCAGCATGGATTTGAACCAGAGACTGCAGTGACACCTCTTGCACTAAGATGCAGTGCCATAGAACGCTGCACCACTCGGGAGTAGGAGAGAGAGAAAGAAAAAAGAGAGGTAGAAGAGAGAGAGAAAAATCATGTTTTCTATGTCATTACTGAACACTTAGGGACTCATTAGCAGTATAGATGATTCCCTCTGTGGTACCCCCCCCCCCCCCCTTCACACTGTTTGGGCCAACAACCTGATCACACACAATCATTAGCCATATTATTATTATGACATCATAACTAATCAGACTGATTGATAAAGGACCCATTATCATTAGTTATATTGTCAGTGGTATTATCTCAACACTTGATCACAATAAACAGGACATGTTGAACCACTGCTGTACACTGGTTTCCTGGACACAGACTTGTTTGGAAAACCGGCCCTAAGTACTTGAACAGATGAGTATGTGAAAGCATAGAAACTGACTGAGAAAGTGGTGAGAAGACAGGTTTTACAGGCTTGTAATTTAGACTACTGGCTATATGTACAGAAGTCTGGTAAAGACATAGGCCTGGGAAGTTTGGCTGGGACTGGAGAGACATACCACAACTAGTCTTGCTTTACCAACGACTGGGCTATACCAAGGTAGCACTGCCCCTGACCAGGGATCAGCCAACGTAGCGATGCCCCTGACCAGGGATCAGCCAACGTAGCATTGCCCCTGACCAGGCATCAACCACAGGACTATATTGCCACCCATTGGATTGAAATGGGAATGACAGCAAACTTAGAAAATACCTTAACCTCACACTACACCAATGCAAATTATTAAAGATCACCAATGTTTGAAACTGTGATCGTTTAATCACCAGTGAGTCTCGACACAAATCACCTCAGACAAAATTATGAAGATCACAACATTTATTCATAGCAGAGAGAATGACCCCAAGCCCCACGGTGTATAGTACCAGACTAGCACACATTCTCACACAGGATCTCAAAACATACACCACATCTGAGGAACACAGCATAGGATCACTCTATAATGTCTTTACACACTACAGGATCTTACATTAACACAGATGAAGACAGAGGGACGCGGTGAGTCCCACGACCAGCATGGTGACATCACACTGTCCCTCTGAGGTGGTGACATCCTCATAGAGCAACACATCAGCCAGTGACGTCATATCAGGATGTCAAACCCCACCCACTGGGGGAAACTCAAACCAAGTTACAACTAGATACAACACAACATCAACATCATTAATAAACATTCTGTAAGAAAATAAATATCAATAATATTATTATAATAATATACCCATCGGTCTTTAATGACTGGCCAAAACGGGGATGTTATGGCCGTAGTGCCACGTTGAAATCCAATGGAACTACAGTGATGGTTCGTTTTCTTAGGTGGCATTTGAAATGTTTCAATTGTTAATATTAAATGTTCAGACTTTTCAACAGCTCTCGTGTTTAGTCGAGTCTATTCTGAGCAGATATAATCCTCCACATTCTAGCTCTAGGTAACAGGTTTCATCTCCCCTTCATCAAGTATCAGCCCACACAGAAATACCTTCAACAGCATTTACAGATAGATGCTTCCCCAAATCAAATACTACATTACAACAGCCCCAAACTTCCATTAATAATTTAGCCTTAATCATTTGAGGGTAAAGCTATGTGTGTGTGCATGTGTGTGAAAATGTGAAAATGTGTGTGTGTCAGTGTGCGTGTGAGTCAGTGTGTGTGAGCAAAGCTATCATGAGTGTGTTTTGTGTTTAAGGTAGCTGTGGTGTGTGTGTACATGTGTGTGTACACATGAATGTATGCTTAAGGTATAAGTGGTGTGTATGTCTGCCTCCTCTTCTCCAATCTACTCCATCTCTCTCTCCAATGCCTCCACAGAGCGTTTCCTAGCGAATAGGTGGGTGGGGTCTCTTCCTCTCATGCTGGGCTGGATCTTGAAGGAAGGAGGCGACCCCATTGGCCAGCGCCAGCCAGCGGGGGCTGAGTTAGGACCCTGGTTAGAACCCTGGGGGCACTGTTTGTTCTGCAGCAGCTGGAAGAGAGTTTCCATGTCTGGCCCCAGCCTAGCAACAAGCCCTGCCCTGACCACAGCCACTGTCTCCTCATCACAGGCTAGCAGGGACTGGAGCAGAGTGCTGTAGTACCTGGAACACACACACACACCGTGTTATGACATACACACAGTACGAACAAATATAAAATGTATGCACTCACTACTTTAAGTTGCTCTGGATAAGAGCATCTGCTAAATTACTAAAAATGTAAAAGGTTAGACACACATACACCGCGACACACACACACCTCACACACACACCACACACACACACCTGTTGGGGAAGTGTGCAGGGACCTGCACCACCTCTCCAATGGCCTCAGGGTTAGAGCGAGCCACACCACAGATGTCCAGTCTACTGTAACACTCCTCCTGGACCTAAACACACACACACACACAATAATTTAAACTCAGAAACTAGCACTTCATGTTGACACACAGTAAAGGACGACAAGTGGCCAAGTGGTTAAGAGTGTTGGGCCAATAACTGAAAGGTTGCTGGGTTGAATCCCAGAGCCAACTAAGTGAAATATCTGTCAATGTGCCCTTGAGCAAGGCACTTAACTCTAATTGCTCTGGATATGACAAAAATGTAGAGCTCATTTCGGCACAGATAGGATGATATGAAGGCTGACATGGTGTGCATCTCTAATAAAGCAGAGGGACTGACCTCAGAAATCATTCTCTGGAAGACTCCACAGCGCCTGATGGTCTGAAAGACTTTAGACGTGACACCGTTGGCAATACACCTCAGACTCTCCTTTACAAATGTCTTACCCTGCACACACACACACACAAACACTGGGTTAGAGTCACTGAAGTGGGTCGTCAAAAAAGTGTGTGTGTGTGTGTGTGTAGGCTTACCTGTGTGTTAAAGGTAGCTGCGGTGTGAAAGAATAGTTGACAGATATCGTGCATGCCATCAGTGTCACAGGTAGAATTCTCCAGGCAGGCAAACGTACCACATCCCACGGCTAGAGCGCCATTCAAACACCTAGCCACATCCGCTAGAGAGAGAGAGAGAGAGAGGGAGATAAAACTTTAGCAATGGTCCAGTCCTCTTGACAGAGGCTGTAATGGAATAAACTAACATACATTAAGGAATTTGCCTATATCTCTAGCCATGGCAGTGTACATATTTTTTGAATAAAGGCAACTTTCATAACCACCTCTTGTGCATGAACCTAATACATCCTGTCTCTGCAGACTTTTCGAATAAGAACTGCCGTTTGAATATTTTTCACAGTTGGCTAACCAGATGTAGGCTACTCACAGGGGCTGTTGGATGAGAAGCGTGCACGGCGAGGAGAAGCTTCCTCCGGGTCGGTGTCGAAGGTGGCGGCAGTTCCCAGGACGAGGAAGACCGCGCACAGGCCGAATTTTGCGAGCATCTTGTCAGATGGTGATGTTCTTCGATGGGATAGGTTGGACAGGTCGGCTTGAATTGTCGGTGGAGAACAGTTGGGCTGTTGATATCTGGTTCGTTCACTGACCGGTGTTAGTTACGGGCTGTTTTTATAGCCGTTTTTACATACATCACTAGATAACCCACGGGTTTGTCCAATCAGCGCCCGGCATCTCCAGTGGGGGTCAGCGGCGCGCGCCATAGAATGTTTCCACTGAGCTTGCGCTTTGGAACTTTTAAACTTTCCGTGCGTGGGCTTATATTTATTCATGATAGAACTTTCATTGTGAACACTGAAACTCTTGTGATGATTTTATTCCCAAGTGCACTCTGTTGTGAATTACTTAAGTAAAATACTGTATTGAAACAGGCAGGGAGGGAGCAGGCCTCGAATCCTAGCCCGAAGTCCAACGCGCTATCGACTGTGCCCCAAAAGCATGCTCAAGCAGCAGAGTCGTTATCCGCGTTTATAAACCCAGGGTCGTTATAATACTTTAAAAGTACTACTTAATTATTTTTGGGGGGTATGTGTACTTGATTTCACTGTTTATATTTTGGATACTTTTACTTCACTACATTCCTAAAGAATGTACTCCATACATTTTCCCTGACACCCAGAAGTGCAAGCTACATTTTGAATGCTTAGCAGGACAGGAAATTGATCCAATCCACACACAAGAGAACATCCTTGGTCATCTTCTGCCTCTGATCTGGCAGACTCACTAAACACAAATGCTTCGCTTGTAAATTACAGTTGAAGTCAGAAGTTTACACACACCTTAGCCAAATACATTTAAACTCAGTTTTTCACAATTCCTGACATTTAATCCCAAAATTCCCTGTTTTAGGTCAGTTAGGATCACCACTTTATTTTAAGAATGTGAAATGTCAGAATAATAGTTGAGAGAATGAATTATTTCAGCTTTTATTTCTTTCATCACATTCCCAGTGGGTCAGAAGTTTACATACACTCAATTAGTATTTGATAGCATTGCCTTTACATTCTTTAACTTGAGTCAAACATTTCAGGTAGCCTTCTACAAGCTTCCCACAATAAATTGGGTGAATTTTGGCCCATTCCTCCTGACAGAGTTGGTGTAACTGAGTCAGGATTTTTAGGCCTCCTTGCTCGCACACGCTTTTTCAGTTCTGCCCACAAATTTTCTGTAGGATTGAGGTCAGGGCTTTGTGATGGCCACTCCAATACCTTGACTTTGTTGTCCTTAAGCCATTTTGTCACAACTTTGGAAGTATGCTTGGGGTCATTGTCCATTTGGAAGACCCATTTGCGACCAAGCTTTAACTTCCTGACTGATGTCTTGAGATGTTGCTTCAATATATCCACATACTTTTCCATCCTTCTGATGCCATCTACAGTGCCTTGCGAAAGTATTCGGCCCCCTTGAACTTTGCGACCTTTTGCCACATTTCAGGCTTCAAACATAAAGATATAAAACTGTATGTTTTTGTGAAGAATCAACAACAAGTGGGACACAATCATGAAGTGGAACGACATTTATAGGATATTTCAAACTTTTTTAACAAATAAAAAACTGAAGAATTGGGCGTGCAAAATTATTCAGCCCCTTTACTTTCAGTGCAGCAAACTCTCTCCAGAAGTTCAGTGAGGATCTCTGAATGATCGAATGTTGACCTAAATGACTAATGATGATAAATACAATCCACCTGTATGTAATCAAGTCTCCGTATAAATGCACCTGCACTGTGATAGTCTCAGAGGTCCGTTAAAAGCGCAGAGAGCATCATGAAGAACAAGGAACACACCAGGCAGGTCCGAGATACTGTTGTGAAGAAGTTTAAAGCCGGATTTGGATACAAAAAGATTTCCCAAGCTTTAAACATCCCAAGGAGCACTGTGCAAGCGATAATATTGAAATGGAAGGAGTATCAGACCACTGCAAATCTACCAAGACCTGGCCGTCCCTCTAAACTTTCAGCTCATACAAGGAGAAGACTGATCAGAGATGCAACCAAGAGGCCCATGATCACTCTGGATGAACTGCAGAGATCTACAGCTGAGGTGGGAGACTCTGTCCATAGGACAACAATCAGTCGTATATTGCACAAATCTGGCCTTTATGGAAGAGTGGCAAGAAGAAAGCCATTTCTTAAAGATATCCATAAAAAGTGTCGTTTAAAGTTTGCCACAAGCCACCTGGGAGACACACCAAACATGTGGAAGAAGGTGCTCTGGTCAGATGAAACCAAATTTGAACTTTTTGGCAACAATGCAAAACGTTATGTTTGGCGTAAAAGCAACAGCTGAACACACCATCCCCACTGTCAAACATGGTGGTGGCAGCATCATGGTTTGGGCCTGCTTTTCTTCAGCAGGTACAGGGAAGATGGTTAAAATTGATGGGAAGATGGATGGAGCCAAATACAGGACCATTCTGGAAGAAAACCTGATGGAGTCTGCAAAAGACCTGCAAAAGACCTGAGACTGATCCAAAACATAAAGCAAAATCTACAATGGAATGGTTCAAAAATAAACATATCCAGGTGTTAGAATGGCCAAGTCAAAGTCCAGACCTGAATCCAATCGAGAATCTGTGGAAAGAACTGAAAACTGCTGTTCACAAATGCTCTCCATCCAACCTCACTGAGCTCAAGCTGTTTTGCAAGAAGGAATGGGAAAAATGTCAGTCTCTCGATGTGCAAAACTGATAGAGACATACCCCAAGCGACTTACAGCTGTAATCGCAGCAAAAGGTGGCGCTACAAAGTATTAACTTAAGGGGGCTGAATAATTTTGCACGCCCAATTTTTCAGTTTTTGATTTGTTAAAAAAGTTTGAAATATCCAATAAATGTCGTTCCACTTCATGATTGTGTCCCACTTGTTGTTGATTCTTCACAAAAAAATACAGTTTTATATCTTTATGTTTGAAGCCTGAAATGTGGCAAAAGGTCGCAAAGTTCAAGGGGGGCGAATACTTTCGCAAGGCACTGTATTTTGTGAAGTGCACCAGTCCCTCCTGCAGCAAGCACCCCCACAACATGATGCTGCCAACCACGTGCTTCACGGTTGGAATGGTGTTCTTTGGCTTGCAAGCCTTCCTTTTTTCCTCCAAACATAACGATGGTCATTATGGACAAACAGTTATATTTTTGTTTCATCAGACCAGAGGACATTTCTCCAAAAAGTATGATCTTTGTCCCCATGTGCAGTTGCAAACCGTAGTCTGGCTTTTTTATGGTGGTTTTGGAGTAGTGGCTTCTTCCTTGTTGAGCAGCCTTTCAGGTTATGTCGATATAGGACTCCTTTAACTATGGATACTTTTGTACCTGTTTCCTCCAGCATCTTCACAAGGTTCTTTGCTGTTGTTCTGGGATTGACTTGCACTTTTCGCACCAAAGTACATTCATTTCTAGGAGACAGAAAGCGTCTCCTTCCTGAGCGGTAATGATGGCTGTGTGGTCCCATGGTGTTTATACTTGCGTACTATTGTTTGTACAGATGAACGTGCTACCTTCAGCCGTTTGGAAATTGCTCCCAAGGATGAACCAGACTTGTGGAGGTCTAACATGGAGGTCCTGTAGACTGTGGAGTGTGCCCCTGGCTAACTTTAAATACAAAACAAACAAAAACATTTTTTTTTGCAATTACATTTACTTTTGATACTTAAGTATATGTAAAACCCAATAATTTGAGACTTTTACTCAAGTAGTGTTTAACTGGGTAACTTTCACTTTTAGTTGAGTCATTTTCTATTAAGGTATCTTTACTTTTACTCAAGTATGACAATTGGGTACTTTTTCCACCACTGCAAGTGCATAGGGCGAGGTTACAAGAGTCTGCTGTGGTGAGAGAGACAAATGTTCAGGTGAGTTCGGGGGGGAAAAAATATTTGTCTACAAAACAAGGAACATTTCAGTATTGTGAAAAGACTAGCCTACAATTAGCTCAAGTTTAATTTAGAATGCTTCAGCTTTTTTTAGCTTTATTTTTTAAACAATAGAACCCCATATCCTGGTTAAATTAGACCTAGGAAATAAAAATGTGTTGCTTTTAACAATTTCGGTCACGTTTAATTTGAAAGGTTCAATCGTGTAGGCTTCCTCGGCATACACATCACAGACAAACTGAAATGGTCCACCCACACAGACAGTGTGGTGAAGAAGGCGCAACAGTGCCTCTTCAACCTCAGGAGGCTGAAGAAATTTGGCTTGTCACCTAAAACCCTCACAAACTTTTACAGATGCACAATTGAGAGCATCCTGTCGGCTGTATCACCACCTGGTACGGCAACTGCACCGCCATCAACCGCAAGGCTCTCCAGAGGGTGGTGCGGACTGCTACCTGGCTTCTTCACGCATCGCACCGACAGAAACAAACATCTCTCTGGTAAGAAGAAGGGGGGGGGGGGGGGGGGGGGGGTGTATGCCTTATGATTAACGAGACGTGGTGTGATCATAACAACATACAGGAACTCAAGTCCTTTTGTTCACCTGAGCTAGAATTCCTTACAATCAAATGCCAACCGCATTATCTACCAAGAAAATTATCTTCGATCATAATCACAGTCGTGTATATCCCGCCCCAAACAGACACATTTACAGCCCTGAATGAACTTCATTTGACTCTATGTAAACTGGAAACCACATATCTTGAGGCTGCATTTATAGTAGCTGGGGATTTTTTAACGTGGCTAATCTGAAAACAAGGCTCCCTAAATTTTATCAGCATATTAAATGCGCGACCGGGGCTGGCAAAACCCTAGATCATTGTTACTCTAATTTCCGCGACGCATATAAATCCCTCCCCCGCCCTCCTTTCGGAAAATCTGACCATGACTCTATTTTGTTGCTCCCAGCCTATAGACAGAAACTAAAACAGGAAGCGCCCGTTCTCAGGTCTGTTCAACGCTAGTCAGACCAATCGGATTCCACGCTTCAAGATTGCTTCGATCACGTGGACTGGGATATGTTCCGCATACCGTCGGACAATAACATTGATGAATACGCTGATTCTGTGAGCGAGTTTATTAGCAAGTGCATCGGTGATGTTGTACCCACAGCGCCTATTAAAACAATCCCCAACCAGAAACAGTGGATTGATGGCAGCATTCGCGCAAAACTGAAAGCGCGAACCACTGCTTTTAGTCAGGGCAAGGTGACCGGAAACATGACCGAATACAAACAGTGTAGCTATTCCCTCCGCAAGGCAATCAAACAAGCTAAGCGTCAGTATAGAGACAAAGTAGAGTCGCAGTTCAATGGCTCAGACATGAGAGGTATGTGGCAGGGTCTACAGTCAATCACGGACTACAAAAGGAAAACCTGCCCCGTCGCGGAACACGATGTCTTGCTCTCAGACAAACTAAACAACTTCTTTGCTCGCTTAGAGGACAACACAGTGCCACTGACACGGCCCGCTACCAAAACCTGCGGGCTCTCCTTCACTGCAGCCAACGCGAGGAAAACATTTAAACGTGTTAACCCTCGCAAGGCTGCCGGCCCAGACGGCATTCCCAGCCGCGTCCTCAGAGCATGCGCAGACCAGCTGGCTGGTGTGTTTACGGACATATTCAATCAATCCTTATCTCAGTCTGCTGTTCCCACATGCTTCAAGAGGGCCACCATTGTTCCTGTTCCCAAGAAAGTGAAGGTAACTGAGCTAAATGACTATCGAACCGTAGCACTCACATCCATCATCATGAAGTGCTTTGAGAGACTAGTCAAGGACCATATCACCTCCACCCTACCTGACACCCTAGACCCACTCCAATTTGCTTACCGCCATAATAGGTCCACAGACAACGCAATCGCAATCACACTGCACACTGCCCTAACCCATCTGGACAAGAGGAATACCTATGTAAGAATACTGTTCATCGACTACAGCTCAGCATTTAACACCATAGTACCCTCAAAACCCGTCAATAAGCTCGAGACCCTGGGTCTCGACCCCGCCCTGTGCAACTGGGTCCTGGACTTCCTGACGGGCCGCCCTCAGGTGGTGAGGGTAGGTAACAACATCTCCACCTCGCTGATCCTCAACACTGGGGCCCCACAAGGGTGTGTTCTCAGCCCTCTCCTGTACTCCCTGTTCATCCATGACTGCGTGGCCATGCACGCCTCCAACTCAATCATCAAGGTTGCAGACAACACTACAGTGGTAGGCTTGATTACCAACAACAACGAGACGGCCTACAGGGAGGAGGTGAAGGCCCGGGAAATTTGGTGTCAGGAAAATAACCTCACACTCAATGTCAACAAAACAAAGGAGATGATTGTGGACTTCAGGAAACAGCAGAAGGAGCACCCTTGTATCCACATCGATGGGACAGTAGTGGAGAAGGTGGTAGGTTTTAAGTTCCTTGGCGTACACATCACGGACAAACTGAAATGGTTCACCCACATAGACAGTGGGGTGAAAACGGCACAACAGCGCCTCTTCAACCTCAGGAGGCTGAATAATTTCTGCTTGTCACCAAAAACACTCACAAACTTTTACAGATGAACAATCGAGAGCATCCTGTCGGGCTGTATCACCACCTGGTACGGCAACTACTCTGCCCACAACCGTAAGGCTCTCCAGAGTGTAGTGAGGTCTGCACAATGCATCACTGGGGGCAATCTACCTGCCCTCCTGGACACCTACACCACCCGATGTCACAGGAAGACCAAAAAAATCAAGGACAACAACCACCCAAGCCACTGCCTGTTCACCCCGCTATCATCCAGAAGGCGAGGTCAGTACAGGGACAGAGAGATTGAAAAACAGCTTCTATCTCAATGCCATCAGACTGTTAAACAGCCATCCGTAACATTTAGTGGCTGCTGCCAACATACTGACTCATCTCTAGCCACTTTAATAATGAAAAAATTAATAAATGTATCTCTAGCCACTTTAAACAATGCCACTTTTAATAATGTTTACATACCCTACATTACTCATCTCTTATGTATATACTGTACTCTATACCATCTACTGCATCTTGCCTATGCCGTTCGGCCATCGCTCATTTATATATTTTTATGTACATATACTTTTTCATTCCTTTACACTTGTGTGTATAATGTAGTTGTTGTGAAATTGTTACATTAGATTACTTGTTAGACATTACTGCATGGTCGCAACTAGTAGCACAAGCATTTCGCTACACTCGCATTAACATCTGCTAACAATGTTTATGTGACAAATAAAATTTGATTTGATTTGATCACCGGGGGCAAACTACCTGCCCTCCAGGACACCTACAGCACCCGATGTCCCAGGAAGGCCAAAAAGTGAATGAAGGACAACAGCCACCCGAGCCCCTGCCTGTTCACCCCTCTACCATCCAGAAGGCGAGGTCAGTACAGGTGCATCAAAGCTGGGGCCGAGAGACTGAAAAACAGCTTCTATCTCAAGACAATCAGACTGTTAAACAGCCATCAGTAACACAGAGAGGTTGCTGCCTACATACAGACTCAAATCATTGGCCACTTTAGTAAATGGATCACTAGTCACTTTAATAATGTTTACATGTCTTACATTACTCGTCTCATATGTATATACTGTACTTTATACCATCTATTACATCTTGCCTACGCTGCTCGGCCATCGCTCATCCATATATTTATTTGTACATATTATTATATTATATTCATCCCTTTACATTTGTGTGTATAAGGTAGTTGTTGTGAATTTGTTAGAGTACTTGTTAGATATTACTGCATTGTCGGAACTAGAAGCACAAGCATTTCGCTACACTCACATTTACATATGCTAACCATGTGTATATGTGACCTAAACAATTTGATTTGATTTGAAAATCAGATCAATCATTGTGAACAGCAGCAGCAGCACAATATACTGTTATCACTACTAACTGGCGGCATGTAGAATGGTTTAGCTGCACTCACCCCAAACCACAAGTACTTTTCATGAGAACATTCATATCTGTGATTTGGTGCATTGTGTAGGCTTATTGTTCCTGAAAAGAGCCCGAAACTGTGAATATGGTTTTATGAATATTTCTGGTTTTGTGTGATCTTTGTGTCCCACCAGTCCTCCATCTTTCAAATAAACAAACAGTGTTCAGTGGCGCCTGGGCTTCTGAGCTCCTCAGAACAATCACTTCTTATTAGTCTCTCTCTCTCTCTCTAAAAATATTCCAAAACATACATGGAATGGAGCTACTGTAAGCACATCTACACTTGAGTACTTACGAAGGAGACAGTAAATGTTCCTGAGAGGCCGAGTTACAGTTTAGTCTAAAATGTACTTGAAAATCTATGGCAAGACCTGAAATGGTTGTCTAGTATTGATCAAGCAATTTGACAGCGCTTGAATAATTTTTTAAAGAATAATGGGCAAATGTTGCACAATCCAGGTGTGGAAAGCTCTTAGACTTACCCAGAAGTACTCACAGCTGTAACTGCTGCCAAAAGTGCTTCTACAAAGTATTGACTTATGTAAATGAAATATTTCTGTATTTCATTTTCAATAAATTAGCAATTTCTTTGAAAAACATGTTTTCAACTGGTCATTATGGGGCATTGTGTGCAAAAAAAAAATATTTCATCCATTTTGAAGGCACTGTATGTGTGTGTGTGTTATCAGGGGGAAAGAGGTAATTTGTGAAGGTGGCGGAGTTTCCAAGATGACCTGTGTTACCGGGGCAACTTCTTTGGATCTGACACACACACACACTCTGACACACACACACACACACACACTCTGACACACACACACACACTGACACGCTGACACACACACACTGACACACACACACACACACACACACACACACACACACACACACACACACACACACACACACACACACACACACACACACACACACACACACACACACACACACACACACACATACCTCTTCAGCCTATAATGAGTTAAATGATCTGATAAGGACCTCAGTGCTGTGACGTCTGAGAACGGAAATGATCCTGTTTTACCTTTCATTAACTTTCCCCTCATTCATTCTCACACTCTTCCTCTCATTATTTCTCAAATTCTTCCTTTCACACACACTGTCACCTCTCCCTCCTTCTGGGTGTTTCTGCATGACACTGTGTTCTGTTAAGGTATTCAGAAATTTCATACAGGGTTTCAGGTTTTTATTTTGCTTATATGTTATGACTAAATGTTGTGAAACTGTACACTATTCCCCTACCCATTCAGAACATATCAACACAAACAAATCTCTAGAATATACTTTGTTTTGTAGAAAACTGTCATGAAGAGCATGTGAAAAAAACAGCTGATTGTCTAATTACCTGGAGATTCTATAATCCTCAGCTCACCCTGGCAGAGACAGCCTGTGTATCTGATAAACCCACCTGGTACACTTGGTAAACCTAGTACACCTGGTAAAAGCACCTACACCTAGGCAAGTTCGCATTCAAATGACTTTTAAAGCCTTGAGACAATTAATACATGGCTTGTCAGTGGTGGAAAAAGCACCCAGTTGTCATACTTGAGTAAAAGTAAAGGAACCTTAATATAAAATGACTCAAGTAAAAGTGAAAGTCACCCAGTAAAATACTACTTGAGTAAAAGTCTTAAAGTATTTGGTTTGAAATATACTTAAGTTTCAAAAGTAAATATAATTGTGTAAATATACTTAAGTATCTAAATTAATTCCTTATATTAAGTAAACCAGAAGTCCCCATTTCTTTCACGGATAGCAAGGGGCACACTCCAACACTCAGACATCATTTACAAACGAAGCATGTGTTTAGTGAGTCCAGAGGATCATATGCAGTAGGGATGACTGGGAGTGTTCTCTTGATAAGTGTGAACTAGACAATTTTGCTGTTCTGCTCAGCATTCAAAATGTAACGAGTACTTTTGGGTGTCAGGGAAAATGTATGAAATAAAAAGTACATTATTTGCTTTAGTAATGTAGTGAAGTAAAATTAAAAATATAAATAGTAAAGTACAAATACCCCATAAAACTACTTAAGTAGTACATTCAATTATTTTGACTTAAGTACTTTACACCACTGTGGATTGCATATGTGTGCCATTCAGAGGGTGAATGGGCAAGACAAAAGATTTAAGTGCCTTTGAACGGGGTATGGTAGTAGGTGCCAGGCGCACCGGTTTGTGTCAAGAGCTGCAATGCTGCTGGGTTTTTCATGTTCAACAGTTTCCTGTGTCTATCAAGAATGGTCCACCACCATTCTAATGTTCCTAATGTTTGGTATACTCAGTGTGTGTTTTTAAGTCAGAACTCTAGATCCCAGCCAGACTCCTCATCTGGGGGCGGGTCCTCGTTGTCATCAGGGAAACAGTCAAAGTTGCCAGTGACCAGTGGACCCTTCACCTGGGAGAGACGAGATAGTGCTGAGTGTGTGTGTGTGTGTGTGTGTGTGTGTGTGTGTGTGTGTGTGTGTGTGCTCACAGTAGGAGTGAAGGGAGGGGCCAGAGTTGCCTGTCGGAGTCCCTCCCAGTTAAAACCTTCAAACCACCTGGAGACAAACAGGAAGCAGTCACACCCAGAACCAAACAATCACACCTCTCCTTGTAGTATCAAGACGACCTGGGCTGTGTCCGAAATGGCACCCAATTCCCTATAAACTGCACTGCCTTTAACCAGAGCCCTATGTGGCCAATAGGATTCCATTTCAAGTGAAGGCCTGAAAAGTCAATTACTGACTCTTAGGCATAGAACTGAGGCGAAATCATACCTGTTGCTTCAACTGCTCTAGTGAGAATCATGCCTAGATGGTAGCTAAAGAATTCAACTTTATATCAGAAAATATAGCTATTTCTATACCATGCAGGTAGGTAGGAACAGTAGTCATCATCACCATGGTAATTCTTACTTGTGTTTTTGGATGTCCTTTACCCTGTTCTTCTGGTTCCCCACCCTCTCAGATGGGTTGTCCCTGTGCAACACACACACACACACACACACACACACACTCTCACACACTCTCACACACACACACGCACGCACGCACGCACGCACACACACACACACACACACACACACACACACACACACACACACACACACACACACACACACACACACACACACACACACACACACACACACACACACACACACACACACACACACACACACACACACACACACACACACACACACACACACTGCGCAAGCACCATTTGATGAAGTCTCTATGCTCGTGTGTATGCGTGTGTAACCTGCAGAGGAGTTTGATGAGGTTGGCAGCACTCTTGGAAATCTTCTTGGGGAACTCCACCATGTCGATTCCTCTCAGGATGATGTTATAGGTCTTCATAGGATCAGAACCAGAGAACGGAGGACTGGAGAAAGAGAGGGAGAGAGAGAGGGGCAGGGGGATGCCAGAGAAACATCAGCTTAACATTTAGACCAATAATAAGACTAATACGATCTCATCTCTGACACACAGAGGTGGGTGTACCTGCCGCTGAGCAGTTCGTAGATGAGTATCCCCAGGGACCAGTAGTCAACCGAAACATCATGTCCCTTGTTCAGAATGATTTCCCTTGGCCAGGTACTCTGGAGTGCCACAGAATGTCCACGTCTTTTGACCAAGACCCACCTTCTTAGCAAAGCCAAAGTCGACCTGATACACCTGTATGTGTCTCTGTGTATGGAGTAAAGGTGATCTATAGTGTATGTGTCTCTGTGTATGGAGTAAAGGTGGTCTAGACTGTATGTGTCTCTGTGTATGGAGGAAAGGTGAAGTAGAGTGTATGTGTCTCTGTGTATGGAGTAAAGGTGATCTATAGAGTATGTGTCTCTGTGTATGGAGTAAAGGTGATCTATAGTGTATGTGTCTCTAAGTATGGAGTAAAGGTGGTTTAGACTGTATGTGTCTCTGTGTATGGAGTAAAGGTGATCTATTGTGTATGTGTCTCTGTGTATGGAGTAAAGGTGGTCTAGACTGTATGTGTCTCTGTGTATGGAGTAAAGGTGATGTAGAGTGTATGTGTCTCTGTGTATGGAGTAAAGGTGATGTAGAGTGTAGGTGTCTCTGTGTATGGAGTAAAGGTGATCTATAGTGTATGTGTCTCTGTGTATGGCGTAAAGGTGATGTAGAGTGTATGTGTCTCTGTGTATGGGTGTATGGAGTAAAGGTGATCTATTGTGTATGTGTCTCTGTGTATGGAGTAAAAGTGATGTAGAGTGTATGTGTCTCTGTGTATGGAGTAAAGGTGATCTATTGTGTATGTGTCTCTGTGTATGGAGTAAAGGTGGTCTAGACTGTATGTGTCTCTGTGTATGGAGTAAAGGTGGTCTAGACTGTATGTGTCTCTGTGTATGGAGTAAAGGTGATCTATTGTGTATGTGTCTCTGTGTATGGAGTAAAGGTGGTCTAGACTGTATGTGTCTCTGTGTATGGAGTAAAAGTGATGTAGAGTGTATGTGTCTCTGTGTATGGAGTAAAGGTGATGTAGATTGTAGGTGTCTCTGTGTATGGAGGAAAGGTGATCTAGAGTGTAGGTGTCTCTGTGTATGGAATAAAGGTGATCTATAGTGTATGTGTCTCTGTGTATGGCGTAATGGTGATCTATAGTGTATGTGTCTCTGTGTATGGAGTAAAGGTGATCTGTAGTGTATGTGTCTCTGTGTATGGAGTAAAGGTGATCTATAGTGTATGTGTCTCTGTGTATGGAGTAAAGGTAATGTAGAGTGTATGTGTCTCTGTGTATGGAGTAAAGGTGATCTAGTGTATGTGTCTCTGTGTATGGAATAAAGGTGATCTAGAGTGTATGTGTCTCTGTGTATGGAGTAAAGGTGATCTATAGTGTATGTGTCTCTGTGTATGGAGTAAAGGTGATCTATTGTGTATGTGTCTCTGTGTATGGAGTAAAGGTGGTCTAGACTGTATGTGTCTCTGTGTATGGAGTAAAGGTGATGTAGAGTGTATGTGTCTCTGTGTATGGAGTAAAGGTGATGTAGAGTGTAGGTGTCTCTGTGTATGGAGTAAAGGTGATCTATAGTGTATGTGTCTCTGTGTATGGCGTAACGGTGATCTATAGTGTATGTGTCTCTGTGTATGGAGTAAAGGTGATCTATAGTGTATGTGTCTCTGTGTATGGAGGAAAGGTGATGTAGAGTGTATGTGTCTCTGTGTATGGAGTAAAGGTGGTCTAGACTGTATGTGTCTCTGTGTATGGAGTAAAAGTGATGTAGAGTGTATGTGTCTCTGTGTATGGAGTAAAGGTGATCTAGAGTGTAGGTGTCTCTGTGTATGGAGTAAAGGTGATCTATAGTGTATGTGTCTCTGTGTATGGCGTAATGGTGATATATAGTGTATGTGTCTCTGTGTATGGAGTAAAGGTGATCTATAGTGTATGTGTCTCTGTGTATGGAGTAAAGGTGATCTATAGTGTATGTGTCTCTGTGTATGGCGTAATGGTGATCTATAGTGTATGTGTCTCTGTGTATGGAGTAAAGGTGATCTATAGTGTATGTGTCTCTGTGTATGGAGTAAGGGTGGTCTAGACTGTATGTGTCTCTGTGTATGGAGTAAAGGTGATGTAGAGTGTATGTGTCTCTGTGTATGGAGTAAAGGTGATGTAGAGTGTAGGTGTCTCTGTGTATGGAGTAAAGGTGATCTATAGTGTATCTGTCTCTGTGTATGGCGTAACGGTGATCTATAGTGTATGTGTCTCTGTGTATGGAGTAAAGGTGATCTAGACTGTATGTGTCTCTGTGTATGGAGTAAATGTGGTCTAGACTGTATGTGTCTCTGTGTATGGAGTAAAGGTGGTCTAGACTGTATGTGTCTCTGTGTACGGAGTAAAGGTGGTCTAGACTGTATGTGTCTCTGTGTATGGAGTAAAGGTTATCTATAGTGTATGTGTCTCTGTGTATGGAGGAAAGGTGATGTAGAGTGTATGTGTCTCTGTGTATGGAGTAAAGGTGATCTATAGAGTATGTGTCTCTGTGTATGGAGTAAAGGTGATCTATAGTGTATGTGTCTCTGAGTATGGAGTAAAGGTGGTCTAGACTGTATGTGTCTCTGTGTATGGAGTAAAGGTGATCTATAGTGTATTTGTCTCTGTGTATGTAGTAAAGGTGATCTATTGTGTATGTGTGTCTGTGTATGGAGTAAAGGTGGTCTAGACTGTATGTGTCTCTGTGTATGGAGTAAAAGTGATGTAGAGTGTATGTGTCTCTGTGTATGGAGTAAAGGTGATGTATAGTGTATGTGTCTCTGTGTATGGAGTAAAGCTGATCTAGTGTATGTGTCTCTGTGTATGGAATAAAGGTGATCTAGAGTGTATGTGTCTCTGTGTATGGAGTAAAGGTGATCTATAGTGTATGTGTCTCTGTGTATGGAGTAAAGGTGATCTATTGTGTATGTGTCTCTGTGTATGGAGTAAAGGTGGTCTAGACTGTATGTGTCTCTGTGTATGGAGTAAAGGTGATGTAGAGTGTATGTGTCTCTGTGTATGGAGTAAAGGTGATGTAGAGTGTAGGTGTCTCTGTGTATGGAGTAAAGGTGATCTATAGTGTATGTGTCTCTGTGTATGGCGTAACGGTGATCTATAGTGTATGTGTCTCTGTGTATGGAGTAAAGGTGATCTATAGTGTATGTGTCTCTTTGTATGGAGTAACGGTGATCTATAGTGTATGTGTCTCTGTGTATGGAGTAAAGGTGATCTAGACTGTATGTGTCTCTGTGTATGGAGTAAATGTGGTCTAGACTGTATGTGTCTCTGTGTATGGAGTAAAGGTGGTCTAGACTGTATGTGTCTCTGTGTATGGAGTAAAGGTGGTCTAGACTGTATGTGTCTCTGTGTATGGAGTAAAGGTGGTCTAGACTGTATGTGTTTCTGTGTATGGAGTAAAGGTGATGTAGAGTGTAGGTGTCTCCGTGTATGGAGTAAAGGTGATCTATAGTGTATGTGTCTCTGTGTATGGAGTAAAGGTGGTCTAGACTGTATGTGTCTCTGTGTACGGAGTAAAGGTGGTCTAGACTGTATGTGTCTCTGTGTATAGAGTAAAGGTGATGTAGAGTGTATGTGTCTCTGTGTATGGAGTAAAGGTAATCTATAGTGTATGTGTCTCTGTGTATGGAGTAAAGGTGATCTATAGTGTATGTGTCTCTGTGTATGGAGGAAAGGTGATGTAGAGTGTATGTGTCTCTGTGTATGGAGTAAAGGTGATCTATAGAGTATGTGTCTCTGTGTATGGAGTAAAGGTGATTTATAGTGTATGTGTCTCTGAGTATGGAGTAAAGGTGGTCTAGACTGTATGTGTCTCTGTGTATGGAGTAAAGGTGATCTATTGTGTATGTGTCTCTGTGTATGGAGTAAAGGTGATCTATTGTGTATGTGTCTCTGTGTATGGAGTAAAGGTGGTCTAGATTGTATGTGTCTCTGAGTATGGAGTAAAGGTGATGTAGAGTGTATGTGTCTCTGTGTATGGAGTAAAGGTGATCTATAGTGTATGTGTCTCTGTGTATGGAATAAAGGTGATCTAGAGTGTATGTGTCTCTGTGTATGGAGTAAAGGTGATCTATAGTGTATGTGTCTCTGTGTATGGAGTAAATGTGATCTATTGTGTATGTGTCTCTGTGTATGGAGTAAAGGTGGTCTAGACTGTATGTGTCTCTGTGTATGGAGTAAAGGTGATGTAGAGTGTATGTGTCTCTGTGTATGGATTAAAGGTGATGTAGAGTGTAGGTGTCTCTGTGTATGGAGTAAAGGTGATCTATAGTGTATCTGTCTCTGTGTATGGCGTAACGGTGATCTATAGTGTATGTGTCTCTGTGTATGGAGTAAAGGTGATCTATAGTGTATGTGTCTCTGTGTATGGAGTAACGGTGATCTATAGTGTATGTGTCTCTGTGTATGGAGTAAAGGTGATCTAGACTGTATGTGTCTCTGTGTATGGAGTAAATGTGGTCTAGACTGTATGTGTCTCTGTGTATGGAGTAAAGGTGGTCTAGACTGTATGTGTCTCTGTGTATGGAGTAAAGGTGGTCTAGATTGTATGTGTCTCTGTGTACGGAGTAAAGGTGATGTAGAGTGTATGTGTCTCTGTGTATGGAGTAAAGGTGATCTATAGTGTATGTGTCTTTGTGTATGGAGTAAAGGTGATCTATAGTGTATGTGTCTCTGTGTATGGAGGAAAGGTGATGTAGAGTGTATGTGTCTCTGTGTATGGAGTAAAGGTGATCTATAGAGTATGTGTCTCTGTGTATGGAGTAACGGTGATCTATAGTGTATGTGTCTCTGTGTATGGAGTAAAGGTGATCTAGACTGTATGTGTCTCTGTGTATGAAGTAAAGGTGATCTATAGTGTATGTGTCTCTGTGTATGGAGGAAAGGTGATGTAGAGTGTATGTGTCTCTGTGTATGGAGTAAAGGTGATCTATAGTGTATGTGTCTCTGAGTATGGAGTAAAGGTGGTCTAGACTGTATGTGTCTCTGTGTATGGAGTAAAGGTGATCTAGACTGTATGTGTCTCTGTGTATGGAGTAAAGGTGATCTATTGTGTATGTGTCTCTGTGTATGGAGTAAAGGTGATCTATTGTGTATGTGTCTCTGTGTATGGAGTAAAGGTGGTCTAGATTGTATGTGTCTCTGAGTATGGAGTAAAGGTGATGTAGAGTGTATGTGTCTCTGTGTATGGAGTAAAGGTGATCTATAGTGTATGTGTCTCTGTGTATGGAATAAAGGTGATCTAGAGTGTATGTGTCTCTGTGTATGGAGTAAAGGTGATCTATAGTGTATGTGTCTCTGTGTATGGAGTAAATGTGATCTATTGTGTATGTGTCTCTGTGTATGGAGTAAAGGTGGTCTAGACTGTATGTGTCTCTGTGTATGGAGTAAAGGTGATGTAGAGTGTATGTGTCTCTGTGTATGGATTAAAGGTGATGTAGAGTGTAGGTGTCTCTGTGTATGGAGTAAAGGTGATCTATAGTGTATCTGTCTCTGTGTATGGCGTAACGGTGATCTATAGTGTATGTGTCTCTGTGTATGGAGTAAAGGTGATCTATAGTGTATGTGTCTCTGTGTATGGAGTAACGGTGATCTATAGTGTATGTGTCTCTGTGTATGGAGTAAAGGTGATCTAGACTGTATGTGTCTCTGTGTATGGAGTAAATGTGGTCTAGACTGTATGTGTCTCTGTGTATGGAGTAAAGGTGGTCTAGACTGTATGTGTCTCTGTGTATGGAGTAAAGGTGGTCTAGATTGTATGTGTCTCTGTGTACGGAGTAAAGGTGATGTAGAGTGTATGTGTCTCTGTGTATGGAGTAAAGGTGATCTATAGTGTATGTGTCTTTGTGTATGGAGTAAAGGTGATCTATAGTGTATGTGTCTCTGTGTATGGAGGAAAGGTGGTCTAGACTGTATGTGTCTCTGTGTATGGAGTAAAGGTGGTCTAGACTGTATGTGTCTCTGTGTATGGAGTAAAGGTGGTCTAGATTGTATGTGTCTCTGTGTACGGAGTAAAGGTGATGTAGAGTGTATGTGTCTCTGTGTATGGAGTAAAGGTGATCTATAGTGTATGTGTCTTTGTGTATGGAGTAAAGGTGATCTATAGTGTATGTGTCTCTGTGTATGGAGGAAAGGTGATGTAGAGTGTATGTGTCTCTGTGTATGGAGTAAAGGTGATCTATAGAGTATGTGTCTCTGTGTATGGAGTAACGGTGATCTATAGTGTATGTGTCTCTGTGTATGGAGTAAAGGTGATCTAGACTGTATGTGTCTCTGTGTATGAAGTAAAGGTGATCTATAGTGTATGTGTCTCTGTGTATGGAGGAAAGGTGATGTAGAGTGTATGTGTCTCTGTGTATGGAGTAAAGGTGATCTATAGTGTATGTGTCTCTGAGTATGGAGTAAAGGTGGTCTAGACTGTATGTGTCTCTGTGTATGGAGTAAAGGTGATCTAGACTGTATGTGTCTCTGTGTATGGAGTAAATGTGGTCTAGACTGTATGTGTCTCTGTGTATGGAGTAAAGGTGGTCTAGACTGTATGTGTCTCTGTGTATGGAGTAAAGGTGGTCTAGATTGTATGTGTCTCTGTGTACTGAGTAAAGGTGATGTAGAGTGTATGTGTCTCTGTGTATGGAGTAAAGGTGATCTATAGTGTATGTGTCTTTGTGTATGGAGTAAAGGTGATCTATAGTGTATGTGTCTCTGTGTATGGAGTAAAGGTGATCTATAGAGTATGTGTCTCTGTGTATGGAGTAACGGTGATCTATAGTGTATGTGTCTCTGTGTATGGAGTAAAGGTGATCTAGACTGTATGTGTCTCTGTGTATGGAGTAAATGTGGTCTAGACTGTATGTGTCTCTGTGTATGGAGTAAAGGTGGTCTAGACTGTATGTGTCTCTGTGTATGGAGTAAAGGTTATCTATAGTGTATGTGTCTCTGTGTATGGAGTAAAGGTGATCTATAGTGTATGTGTCTCTGTGTATGGAGGAAAGGTGATGTAGAGTGTATGTGTCTCTGTGTATGGAGTAAAGGTGATCTATAGAGTATGTGTCTCTGTGTATGGAGTAAAGGTGATCTATAGTGTATGTGTCTCTGAGTATGGAGTAAAGGTGGTCTAGACTGTATGTGTCTCTGTGTATGGAGTAAAGGTGATCTATAGTGCATTTGTCTCTGTGTATGGAGTAAAGGTGATCTATTGTGTATGTGTCTCTGTGTATGGAGTAAAGGTGGTCTAGACTGTATGTGTCTCTGTGTATGGAGTAAAAGTGATGTAGAGTGTATGTGTCTCTGTGTATGGAGTAAAGGTGATGTATAGTGTATGTGTCTCTGTTTATGGAGTAAAGCTGATCTAGTGTATGTGTCTCTGTGTATGGAAAAAAGGTGATCTAGAGTGTATGTGTCTCTGTGTATGGAGTAAAGGTGATCTATAGTGTATGTGTCTCTGTGTATGGAGTAAAGGTGATCTATTGTGTATGTGTCTCTGTGTATGGAGTAAAGGTGGTCTAGACTGTATGTGTCTCTGTGTATGGAGTAAAGGTGATGTAGAGGGTATGTGTCTCTGTGTATGGAGTAAAGGTGATGTAGAGTGTAGGTGTCTGTGTATGGAGTAAAGGTGATCTATAGTGTATGTGTCTCTGTGTATGGCGTAACGGTGATCTATAGTGTATGTGTCTCTGTGTATGGAGTAAAGGTGATCTATTGTGTATGTGTCTCTGTGTATGGAGTAAAGGTGATCTATAGAGTATGTGTCTCTGTGTATGGAGTAACGGTGATCTATAGTGTATGTGTCTCTGTGTATGGAGTAAAGGTGATCTAGACTGTATGTGTCTCTGTGTATGGAGTAAATGTGGTCTAGACTGTATGTGTCTCTGTGTATGGAGTAAAGGTGGTCTAGACTGTATGTGTCTCTGTGTATGGAGTAAAGGTGGTCTAGACTGTATGTGTCTCTGTGTACGGAGTAAAGGTGGTCTAGACTGTATGTGTCTCTGTGTATGGAGTAAAGGTTATCTATAGTGTATGTGTCTCTGTGTATGAAGTAAAGGTGATCTATAGTGTATGTGTCTCTGTGTATGGAGGAAAGGTGATGTAGAGTGTATGTGTCTCTGTGTATGGAGTAAAGGTGATCTATAGAGTATGTGTCTCTGTGTATGGAGTAAAGGTGATCTATAGTGTATGTGTCTCTGAGTATGGAGTAAAGGTGGTCTAGACTGTATGTGTCTCTGTGTATGGAGTAAAGGTGATCTAGACTGTATGTGTCTCTGTGTATGGAGTAAATGTGGTCTAGACTGTATGTGTCTCTGTGTATGGAGTAAAGGTGATGTAGAGTGTATGTGTCTCTGTGTATGGAGTAAAGGTGATGTAGAGTGTAGGTGTCTCTGTGTATGGAGTAAAGGTGATCTATAGTGTATGTGTCTCTGTGTATGGCGTAACGGTGATCTATAGTGTATGTGTCTCTGTGTATGGAGTAAAGGTGATCTATAGTGTATGTGTCTCTGTGTATGGAGGAAAGGTGATGTAGAGTGTATGTGTCTCTGTGTATGGAGTAAAGGTGGTCTAGACTGTATGTGTCTCTGTGTATGGAGTAAAAGTGATGTAGAGTGTATGTGTCTCTGTGTATGGAGTAAAGGTGATCTAGAGTGTAGGTGTCTCTGTGTATGGAGTAAAGGTGATCTATAGTGTATGTGTCTCTGTGTATGGCGTAATGGTGATATATAGTGTATGTGTCTCTGTGTATGGAGTAAAGGTGATCTATAGTGTATGTGTCTCTGTGTATGGAGTAAAGGTGATCTATAGTGTATGTGTCTCTGTGTATGGCGTAATGGTGATCTATAGTGTATGTGTCTCTGTGTATGGAGTAAAGGTGATCTATAGTGTATGTGTCTCTGTGTATGGAGTAAGGGTGGTCTAGACTGTATGTGTCTCTGTGTATGGAGTAAAGGTGATGTAGAGTGTATGTGTCTCTGTGTATGGAGTAAAGGTGATGTAGAGTGTAGGTGTCTCTGTGTATGGAGTAAAGGTGATCTATAGTGTATCTGTCTCTGTGTATGGCGTAACGGTGATCTATAGTGTATGTGTCTCTGTGTATGGAGTAAAGGTGATCTAGACTGTATGTGTCTCTGTGTATGGAGTAAATGTGGTCTAGACTGTATGTGTCTCTGTGTATGGAGTAAAGGTGGTCTAGACTGTATGTGTCTCTGTGTATGGAGTAAAGGTGGTCTAGACTGTATGTGTCTCTGTGTATGGAGTAAAGGTGGTCTAGACTGTATGTGTCTCTGTGTATGGAGTAAAGGTTATCTATAGTGTATGTGTCTCTGTGTATGGAGTAAAGGTGATATATAGTGTATGTGTCTCTGTGTATGGAGGAAAGGTGATGTAGAGTGTATGTGTCTCTGTGTATGGAGTAAAGGTGATCTATAGAGTATGTGTCTCTGTGTATGGAGTAAAGGTGATCTATAGTGTATGTGTCTCTGAGTATGGAGTAAAGGTGGTCTAGACTGTATGTGTCTTTGTGTATGGAGTAAAGGTGATCTATAGTGTATTTGTCTCTGTGTATGTAGTAAAGGTGATCTATTGTGTATGTGTGTCTGTGTATGGAGTAAAGGTGGTCTAGACTGTATGTGTCTCTGTGTATGGAGTAAAAGTGATGTAGAGTGTATGTGTCTCTGTGTATGGAGTAAAGGTGATGTATAGTGTATGTGTCTCTGTGTATGGAGTAAAGCTGATCTAGTGTATGTGTCTCTGTGTATGGAATAAAGGTGATCTAGAGTGTATGTGTCTCTGTGTATGGAGTAAAGGTGATCTAGACTGTATGTGTCTCTGTGTATGGAGTAAATGTGATCTATTGTGTATGTGTCTCTGTGTATGGAGTAAAGGTGGTCTAGACTGTATGTGTCTCTGTGTATGGAGTAAAGGTGATGTAGAGTGTATGTGTCTCTGTGTATGGATTAAAGGTGATGTAGAGTGTAGGTGTCTCTGTGTATGGAGTAAAGGTGATCTATAGTGTATCTGTCTCTGTGTATGGCGTAACGGTGATCTATAGTGTATGTGTCTCTGTGTATGGAGTAAAGGTGATCTATAGTGTATGTGTCTCTGTGTATGGAGTAACGGTGATCTATAGTGTATGTGTCTCTGTGTATGGAGTAAAGGTGATCTAGACTGTATGTGTCTCTGTGTATGGAGTAAATGTGGTCTAGACTGTATGTGTCTCTGTGTATGGAGTAAAGGTGGTCTAGACTGTATGTGTCTCTGTGTATGGAGTAAAGGTGGTCTAGATTGTATGTGTCTCTGTGTACGGAGTAAAGGTGATGTAGAGTGTATGTGTCTCTGTGTATGGAGTAAAGGTGATCTATAGTGTATGTGTCTTTGTGTATGGAGTAAAGGTGATCTATAGTGTATGTGTCTCTGTGTATGGAGGAAAGGTGATGTAGAGTGTATGTGTCTCTGTGTATGGAGTAAAGGTGATCTATAGAGTATGTGTCTCTGTGTATGGAGTAACGGTGATCTATAGTGTATGTGTCTCTGTGTATGGAGTAAAGGTGATCTAGACTGTATGTGTCTCTGTGTATGAAGTAAAGGTGATCTATAGTGTATGTGTCTCTGTGTATGGAGGAAAGGTGATGTAGAGTGTATGTGTCTCTGTGTATGGAGTAAAGGTGATCTATAGTGTATGTGTCTCTGAGTATGGAGTAAAGGTGGTCTAGACTGTATGTGTCTCTGTGTATGGAGTAAAGGTGATCTAGACTGTATGTGTCTCTGTGTATGGAGTAAATGTGGTCTAGACTGTATGTGTCTCTGTGTATGGAGTAAAGGTGGTCTAGACTGTATGTGTCTCTGTGTATGGAGTAAAGGTGGTCTAGATTGTATGTGTCTCTGTGTACTGAGTAAAGGTGATGTAGAGTGTATGTGTCTCTGTGTATGGAGTAAAGGTGATCTATAGTGTATGTGTCTTTGTGTATGGAGTAAAGGTGATCTATAGTGTATGTGTCTCTGTGTATGGAGTAAAGGTGATCTATAGAGTATGTGTCTCTGTGTATGGAGTAACGGTGATCTATAGTGTATGTGTCTCTGTGTATGGAGTAAAGGTGATCTAGACTGTATGTGTCTCTGTGTATGGAGTAAATGTGGTCTAGACTGTATGTGTCTCTGTGTATGGAGTAAAGGTGGTCTAGACTGTATGTGTCTCTGTGTATGGAGTAAAGGTTATCTATAGTGTATGTGTCTCTGTGTATGGAGTAAAGGTGATCTATAGTGTATGTGTCTCTGTGTATGGAGGAAAGGTGATGTAGAGTGTATGTGTCTCTGTGTATGGAGTAAAGGTGATCTATAGAGTATGTGTCTCTGTGTATGGAGTAAAGGTGATCTATAGTGTATGTGTCTCTGAGTATGGAGTAAAGGTGGTCTAGACTGTATGTGTCTCTGTGTATGGAGTAAAGGTGATCTATAGTGCATTTGTCTCTGTGTATGGAGTAAAGGTGATCTATTGTGTATGTGTCTCTGTGTATGGAGTAAAGGTGGTCTAGACTGTATGTGTCTCTGTGTATGGAGTAAAAGTGATGTAGAGTGTATGTGTCTCTGTGTATGGAGTAAAGGTGATGTATAGTGTATGTGTCTCTGTTTATGGAGTAAAGCTGATCTAGTGTATGTGTCTCTGTGTATGGAATAAAGGTGATCTAGAGTGTATGTGTCTCTGTGTATGGAGTAAAGGTGATCTATAGTGTATGTGTCTCTGTGTATGGAGTAAAGGTGATCTATTGTGTATGTGTCTCTGTGTATGGAGTAAAGGTGGTCTAGACTGTATGTGTCTCTGTGTATGGAGTAAAGGTGATGTAGAGGGTATGTGTCTCTGTGTATGGCGTAACGGTGATCTATAGTGTATGTGTCTCTGTGTATGGAGTAAAGGTGATCTATTGTGTATGTGTCTCTGTGTATGGAGTAAAGGTGATCTATAGAGTATGTGTCTCTGTGTATGGAGTAACGGTGATCTATAGTGTATGTGTCTCTGTGTATGGAGTAAAGGTGATCTAGACTGTATGTGTCTCTGTGTATGGAGTAAATGTGGTCTAGACTGTATGTGTCTCTGTGTATGGAGTAAAGGTGGTCTAGACTGTATGTGTCTCTGTGTATGGAGTAAAGATGGTCTAGACTGTATGTGTCTCTGTGTACGGAGTAAAGGTGGTCTAGACTGTATGTGTCTCTGTGTATGGAGTAAAGGTTATCTATAGTGTATGTGTCTCTGTGTATGAAGTAAAGGTGATCTATAGAGTATGTGTCTCTGTGTATGGAGTAAAGGTGATCTATAGTGTATGTGTCTCTGAGTATGGAGTAAAGGTGGTCTAGACTGTATGTGTCTCTGTGTATGGAGTAAAGGTGATCTAGACTGTATGTGTCTCTGTGTATGGAGTAAATGTGGTCTAGACTGTATGTGTCTCTGTGTATGGAGTAAAGGTGGTCTAGAATGTGTGTGTCTCTGTGTATGGAGTAAAGGTGGTCTAGATTGTATGTGTCTCTGTGTACGGAGTAAAGGTGATGTAGAGTGTATGTGTCTCTGTGTATGGAGTAAAGGTGATCTATAGTGTATGTGTCTCTGTGTATGGCGTAACGGTGATCTATAGTGTATGTGTCTCTGTGTATGGAGTAAAGGTGATCTATAGTGTATGTGTCTCTGTGTATGGAGTAAAGGTGATCTATAGTGTATGTGTCTCTGTGTATGGAGTAAAGGTGATCTAGACTGTATGTGTCTCTGTGTATGGAGTAAATGTGGTCTAGACTGTATGTGTCTCTGTGTATGGAGTAAAGGTGGTCTAGACTGTATGTGTCTCTGTGTATGGAGTAAAGGTGGTCTAGATTGTATGTGTCTCTGTGTACGGAGTAAAGGTGATGTAGAGTGTATGTGTCTCTGTGTATGGAGTAAAGGTGGTCTAGACTGTATGTGTCTCTGTGTATGGAGTAAAGGTGGTCTAGACTGTATGTGTCTCTGTGTATGGAGTAAAGGTGGTCTAGACTGTATGTGTCTCTGTGTATGGAGTAAAGGTGGTCTAGACTGTATGTGTCTCTGTGTATGGAGTAAAGGTGATCTAGAGTTTTGATACTCTAGTTGTACAGGTGACGTGCTGGTAGAAATTAGGTAAAACGGATTTAAATTTTCCTGCAATAAAATCACCAGTTTATGGTTCTATACAGCTTGTTGAGTGTGGTTTTAGTGCCAGCATCGGTTTGTAGTGGTAAATAGACAGCTACAAAAAATACAGATGTATGGTCTACAGCTTATCATGAGGTATTCTAACTCAGGCGAGCAGAACCTCAAGACTTCCTTAATATTAGAGATCACGCACCAGCTGTTATTGTCAAAGAGACACACACCACCCCCCGATCTTACCGGACTCTGCCGTCTATCCTGCCAATGCATAGAAAAACTAGCTAGATGTATATTATCCATGTCCTTGTTCAGCCATGACTACGAGAAGCATAGTATATTACAGTTCTTAATGTCCCTGTTGATAAGATAGACTCGTACGGAGCTAGTCCAGTTGATTCTCAAGCGATTGCACATTTGGCAATAGAACAGAGGGTAGAGGCGATTTATTTACTCGCCACCGTAGTCTTATCAGAGTGCCTGCGCGCCAGCCTCTATAGCGCCATCTCCTCCTCCTTCGAGTGTCAGGATTTGGGCCTGGTCCATAAAATTCAATTTGAAGTAGACATCCTCATCCAAATGGAGGTTAGTGATCGCTGTTCTGATGTCCAGTAGCGATTTCCAGTCATAGAAAATTATGGTGGAAACATTATGTACAAACAAGTTACAATCAGGGCAAAAACCCTCCACAAAAAAGCACAATATTGTCCAGGAGACCATAAAACGGCCGCTTTCCAATGTAACTCCATTGTGGTTGATGTTAGGGTTAAACTGGGATGTGGACATGAAGCGAGGGTTAGGGTTTTGGTTGAGGGTAGGGTTAAACTGGGATGTGGACATGAAGCGAGGGTTAGGGTTTTGGTTGAGGGTAGGGTTAATCTGGGATGTGGACATGAAGCGAGGGTTAGGGTTTTGATTGAGGGTAGGATTAAACTGGGATGTGGACATGAAGCGAGGGTTTTGGTTGAGGGTAGGGTTAAACTGGGATGTGGACATTAAGCTAGGGTTAGGGTTTTGGTTGAGGGTAGGGTTAAACTGGAATGTGGACATTAAGCGAGGGTTAGGGTTTTGGTTGAGGGTAGGTTTAAACTGGGATGTGGACAAGAAGCGAGGGTTAGGGTTTTAGTTGAGGGTAGGGTTAAACTGGGATGTGGACATTAAGCAAGGGTTAGGGTTTTGGTTGAGGGTAGGGTTAAACTGGGATGTGGACATGAAGCGAGGGTTAGGGTTTTGGTTGAGGGTAGGTTTAAACTGGGATGTGGACAAGAAGCGAGGGTTAGGGTTTTAGTTGAGGGTAGGGTTAAACTGTGATGTGGACATGAAGCGAGGGTTAGGGTTTTGGTTGAGGGTAGGGTTAAACTGGGATGTGGACATGAAGCGAGGGTTAGGGTTTTGGTTGAGGGTAGGGTTAAACTGGGCTGTGGACATGAAGCGAGGGTTAGGGTTTTGGTTGAGGGTAGGGTTAATCTGGGATGTGGACATGAAGCGAGGGTTAGGGTTTTGGTTGAGGGTAGGGTTAATCTGGGATGTGGACATGAAGCGAGGGTTAGGGTTTTGGTTGAGGGTAGGGTTAAACTGGGATGTGGACATGAAGCGAGGGTTAGGGTTTTGGTTGAGGGTAGGGTTAAACTGGGATGTGGACATGAAGCGAGGGTTAAGGTTTTGGTTGATGGTAGGGTTAAAATGGGATGTGGACAAGAAGCGAGGGTTAGGGTTTTGGTTGAGGGTAGGGTTAAACTGGGATGTGGACATGAAGCGAGGGTTAAGGTTTTGGTTGAGGGTAGGGTTAATCTGGGATGTGGACATGAAGCGAGGGTTAGGGTTTTGGTTGAGGGTAGGGTTAATCTGGGATGTGGACATGAAGCGAGGGTTAGGGTTAGGGCATAGCTGGTTAGGCAATTTGTTTACAGTCAGGTTTTACTTGCAGTTCCTCTAGACTTACACACACCCACCTGTCTCTCAGTAGTCCACAGTTCTCCTCCCAGACAGGCCTCTAGCAGCATGTACAGATATTTAGAGTCCCTGAATGTCCTATACAACCTGGACAGGACACACAGCGTCAGTGTGTTTGTGTGTACCTGGCGGTGAAGGGGCTCTGTGGTGTGTGTATATGTGTTTATGTGTACCGGACGGTGAAGGGGTTGTGTGGTGTGTGTATCTGTGTTTGTGTGTACCTGACATTTAAGGGGTTGTGTGGTGTGTGTAACTGATGGTGAAGGGGCTGTGTGGTGTGTGTATATGTGTTTGTGTGTACCTGACGGTGAAGGGGCTGTGTGGTGTGTGTATCTGTGTTTATGTGTACCTGACGGTGAAGGGGCTGTGTGGTGTGTGTATCTGTGTTTGTGTGTACCTGACATTTAAGGGGTTGTGTGGTGTGTGTAACTGACGGTGAAGGGGCTGTGTGGTGTGTGTACCTGACGGTTAAGGGGCTGTGTGGTGTGTGTACCTGACGGTGAAGGTGCTGTGTGGTGTGTGTACCTGACGGTTAAGGGGCTGTGTGGTGTGTGTATCTGTGTTTATGTGTACCTGACGGTCAAGGGGTTGTGTGGTGTGTGTATCTGTGTTTATGTGTACCTGACGGTGAAGGTGCTGTGTGGTGTGTGTACCTGACGGTTAAGGGGCTGTGTGGTGTGTGTACCTAACGGTTAAGGGGTTGTGTGGTGTGTGTACCTGACGGTGAAGGGGCTGTGTGGTGTGTGTACCTGACGGTTAAGGGGTTGTGTGGTGTGTGTACCTGACAGTTAAGGGGTTGTGTGGTGTGTATACCTGACGGTTAAGGGGCTGTGTGGTGTGTGTACCTGACGGTTAAGGGGTTGTGTGGTGTGTGTACCTGACGGTTAAGGCGTTGTGTGGTGTGTGTACCTGACGGTGAAGGGGCTGTGTGGTGTGTGTACCTGACGGTTAAGGGGTTGTGTTTGTGTGTACCTGACGGTGAAGGGGCTGTGTGCATCCATCATGATGCGTCTCTCTGAGAGGATGTGGCCCTGTTGGCTAATGTCCAGAATGTGACGCTTCTTTAGAACCTTCAGAGCAAAGGACCGACTGGTGTCACTCTTTAACTGAACCTGAAGACACACACATTATACAAATTAAACACACACACACGCAGGCATTACAGACACACACTAATGTAAGCACACACACATTATATACACACACACTCACACTTACCAGCTGGACGCGACTGAAGCCTCCTAGCCCGAGGGTGCAGATGACGTGGAAATCAGTGAGAGACACACTGGAGAAAAACCCTGCCTCTGCCTCCAACCTTGATTGACAAGGGGTCAATCAATTGCCCGTTATCTTTTCACTGTATAGCTAGCGAGTCTATATGGTTATATACAGTTGAAGTAGGAAGATTACATACACTTAGGTATTAAAACTCGTTTTTCAATCATTCCACACATTTCTTGTTAACAAACTATAGTTTTGGCAAGTCAGTTAGGACATCTACTTTGTGCGTGACATAAATAATTTTTCCAACAATTGTTTACAGACAGATTATTTCACTTATAATTCACTGCATCACAATTCCAGTGGGTCAGAAGGTTACATATACTAAATTGACTGTGCCTTTAAACAGCTTGGAAAATTCCAGAAAATGATGTCATGGCTTTAGAAGCTTCTGATAGGCTAATTGACATAATTTGAGTCAATTGGAGGTGTACCTGTGGATGTACCTGTGGAACAACAGCAAAGGATCTTGTGAAGATGCTGGAGGAAACAGGTACAAAAGTATCTATATCCACAGTAAAACGAGTCCTATACCGATATAACGTGAAAGGCCGCTCAGCAAGGAAAAAACCTCTGCTCCAAAACCGCCATAAAAAAGCCAGACTACGGTTTGCAACTGCACATGGGGACAAAGATCGTACTTTTTGGAGAAATGTCCTCTGGTCTGATGAAACAAAAATAGAACTGTTTGTCCATAATGACCATCGTTATGTTTGGAGGAAAAACGGGAAGGCTTGCAAGCCAAAGAACACCATCCCAACCGTGAAGCACGGGGTTGGCAGCATCATGTTGTGGGGGTGCTTGCTGCAGGAGGGACTGGTGCACCTCACAAAATAGATGCCATCAGAAGGATGGAAAAGTATGTGGATATATTGAAGCAACATCTCAAGACATCAGTCAGGAAGTTAAAGCTTGGTCGCAAATGAGTCTTCCAAATGGACAATGACCCCAAGCATACTTCCAAAGTTGTGGCAAAATGGCTTAAGGACAACAAAGTCAAGGTATTGGAGTGGCCATCACAAAGCCCTGACCTCAATCCCATAGAAAATTTGTGGGCAGAACTGAAAAAGCGTGTGCGAGCCTACAAACCTGACTCAGTTACACCAGCTCTGTCAGGAGGAATGGGTAAAAATTCACCCAATTTATTGTGGGAAGCTCGTGGAAGGCTACCAGAAACGTTTGATTCAAGTTAAACAATTTAAAGGCAATGCTACCAAATACTAATTGAGTGTATGTAAACTCCTGACCCTGGGAATGTGATGAAAGAAATAAAAGCTGAAATAAATCATTCTCTCTACTATTATTCTGACATTTCGCATTCTCATAAAGAAGTGGTGATCCTTACTGACTTAAGACAGGGAATTTTTACTAGGATTAAATGTCAGGAATTGTGGAAAAACTGAGTTTAAATGTATTTGGCTAAGGTGTATGTAAACTTCCGACTTCAACTGTACATCATAAACTGAATTTACTAAACTCGGTTTGGTGAAAGAAGAAAGAGTGAGAAAGAGAGTGAGAGTGGAAGATGGGAATTTTAGAGTTGTAGCTTGACACTTACTTGATGTTGAGTTACTTGAGTTACTTGATGTCCAATTGATGTCCAATCAGATGCATGAATGACCTGGAACAGGGGAGGGGTAGGGTTACACAACTCCACATCAACCAATGAAGAACCATTCAATTACATGCACACACACACTCTCTCCCCCTCTCTCTCTCTCCCTCTCTCTCCTGGGTTCTCTCACTCTCTGTCAACGACCAGACAGGTGACTTCTCCTACTGCCGTGACACTGGTCGTACGAACATCATCCCTGGTGGGAGAGAAATAGGAAGTCATCTTTATCTTTATCTTCCCTTTGCCTAATAGAACTCTATCTATCTATTATTTGAGACTGTATGTTTGTTTATTGGTTGGTTTGTTTGGTATGTTAAATGCTCTCATACATTGTATGTCAGGTTTGTGTTTGGATGTCCATTAAAGCTGCTTGTTGTTGTTTAGTGTTTAGCAGTGCTGTTGTCTCACCCTTTCAGCGCCTGCTCTCCAAACCAGTCCCCCTTAGTGAGAGTTGTTAGAAACTCTAGCTCCTCATTGATTGATTTCTGCTGCGTGACCTTTACCTGAGGACAGACAGAAGAAATGACCCAAAGAAGGGGGAGAGGAGAGGGGAAGAGGGAGAGGAGAGGGGAAGAAGAGGGGAGAGAAGAGGGGAAGAGGAGGGAGAGGAGAGGGGAAGAGGAGGGAGAGGAGAGGGGAAGAGGAGGGAGATGAGAGGGGAAGAGGAGAGGAGGGGGAAGAGGGAGAGGAGAGCTGAAGAAGGGGGAGAGTAGAGGGGAAAAAGAGGGGAGAGAAGAGGGAGAGGAGAGGGGAAAAGGAGGGAGAGGAGAGGGGAAGAAGGAGGGAGAGGAGAGGGGAAGAAGGAGGGAGAGGAGAGGGCAAGAGGAGGGAGAGGAGAGGGGAGTGGAGGAAGGAGGGCAGTAGAGGGGAAGAAGAGAGGAGAGAGTAGGGGAAGAGGTAGGAAGTTTGTGAAGTCTGTGAATTTAAATTATGAATTATGCATTACTGCATATGTCCACACAGTGGCAGTATGATTGTGATAGTATGACTCCGCCTCTCCTCCTCCTCCTCTTCATCACCTGTTGTTCGCTGATGATGAAGAATGTGTCTCCTGTGGTGCCCTGTCTGATGATGTAATCACCTTCACTGTAGTGAGTCTGAGAAAGAGAAACAGATCAAGGAGAGAGAGAGAGAGAGAGAGAGAGAGAGAGAGAGAGAGAGAGAGAGAGAGAGAGAGAGAGAGGACAAGTGTGAGGGAGAGAGAAAAAGAGAGAAAGAAAGAGATAGGGGAGAGGGAGAGAGAGAGAGAGAGAGAGAGAAAGAGAGAGAGAGAGAGAGAGAGAGAGAGAGAGAGAGAGAGAGAGAGAGGGGGGGGACAAGGGAGAGGGAGAGAGAGAGAGAGGACAAGGGAGAGGGAGAGGGAGAGAGAAAAATAGAGAAAGAGGGGAGCAGGAAAGGAGAGGGAGAAATACAGAGGACAGCAGAGGAGAAGAGAGAGAGGTGGGGAGAGAGACAAAGGGACAGAGAGTGAGAGATGGAGGGAGGGAGAGAGAGAAAGGAGGATAACAGCAGAGGAGAAGAGAGGGGGGGAGTGATTAAAGTTATTTTAATAAAGTCAGTTAAGAACAAATTCTTATTTACGATGACGGCCTACACCGGCCAAACCCGGACAACGTGGGCCAATTGTGAGCGCGTGTGTGTGTTTGTGTGTGCATGTGTGCACTCCACACCTCCTCCAGAACATCAGCCACCTTACTAAGAATGTCCTCAGGCAACGACTGAAAGGAAGGAACACTGACAGAGAGAAAGAGAGAGAGAGAGAACAACAACATTGTTGCCAAAAATAAATTGTGTGAATAAGACTTTTTAAGAGACGTGACAGAAGCTAGCAAATATTTTGTGTTCTGTGTCTATTCAACTAGGCTCATAGAATGATGCAAAGCTGCATAATGTGTGTTTGAAGCAGAAGCTAACCGTGTGTGTGTGTCTGTGTGTGTCACCTGCGGATGAACTCCATATACTGGAAGTGTTTGATGAGTCCAGTCCTCATCATGATGGTCTGGAAACCCTGTCTGTCTATCACCCACAGCTTAATGTCCGTCAGAGCTGGAGAGACGTAGAAAGAAAGAAAGAAAGAAAGAAAGAAAGAAAGAAAGAAAGAAAGAAAGAAAGAAAGAAAGAAAGAAAGAAAGAAAGAAAGAAAGAAAGAAAGGGAGATGAGGAAAATAAATATATAACAAAGGGGAAATGGGAGCCAGAAGAGTAAGACAATTGAAATTAATTTCAATGCCTCCATATGCTCTCCTGTTGCTCACATGTACGCTCCCCATCCCTTTCCACATTAAAGAAAAGCAACTTCAAGTGCAAAGAGTTATAAAACATTTGAAGTACAACAGAGCCAACGTGTCAAACATGATAATATGATTCAAACCTGTGGCACGTAGCCAGCAGAGAGAGAAGCTCAACAAAAGCATTACATACACAGACACTCAGAGAGATGCAGACCCTCTCCCTCTCTCTCTCTCTCTATATATATATATATATATCTGTCTATCTGTGTGCTGCCCACACTGTAAGATAAACAGAATATTACATAATCACAGTGACATAATGATCTGATGATATTCAGACTGTATATATTCATATTCCAACAGTAACATCCACACTCAATTATGCAACAACACACACACAGAAGTATTTATGTACAGTGGGGAGAACAAGTATTTGATACACTGCCGATTTTGCAGGTTTTCCTACTTACAAAGCATGTAGAGGTCTGTAATTTTTATCATAGGTACACTTCAAATGTGAGAGACGGAATCTAAAACAAAAATCCAGAAAATCACATTGTATGATTTTTAAGTAATTAATTAGCATTTTATTGCATGACATAAGTATTTGATCACCTACCAACGAGTAAGAATTCCGGCTCTCACAGACCTGTTAGTTTTTCTTTAAGAAGCCCTCCTGTTCTCCACTCATTACCTGTATTAACTACACCTGTTTGAACTCGTTACCTGTATAAAAGACACCTGTCCACACACTCAATCAAACAGACTCCAACCTCTCCACAATGGCCAAGACCAGAGAGCTGTGTAAGGACATCAGGGGTAAAATTGTAGACCTGCACAAGGCTGGGATGGGCTACAGGACAATAGGCAAGCAGTTTGGTGAGAAGGCAACAACTGTTGGCGCAATTATTAGAAAATGGAAGAAGTTCAAGATGACGGTCAATCACCCTCGGTCTGGGGCTCCATGCAAGATCTCACCTCGTGGGGCATCAATGATCATGAGGAAGGTGAGGGATCAGCCCAGAACTACACGGCAGAACCTGGTCAATGACCTGAAGAGAGCTGGGACCACAGTCTCAAAGAAAACCATTAGTAACACTACGCCGTAATGGATTAAAATCCTGCAGCGCACGCAAGGTCCCCCTGCTCAAGCCAGCGCATGTCCAGGCCCGTCTGAAGTTTGCCAATGACCATGTGGATGATCCAGAGGAGGAATGGGAGAAGGTAATGTGGTCTGATGAGAAAAAAAATGAGCTTTTTGGTCTAAACTCCACTCGCCGTGTTTGGAGGAAGAAGAAGGATGAGTACAACCCCAAGAACACTATCCCAACCGTGAAGCATGGAGGTGGAAACATCATTATTTGGGAATGCTTTTCTGCAAAGGGGACAGGACGACTGCACCGTATTGAGGGGAGGATGGATGGGGCCATGTATCGCGAGATCTTGGCCAACAACCTCCTTTCCTCAGTAAGAGCATTGAAGATGGGTCGTGGCTGGGTCTTCCAGCATGACAACGACCCGAAACACACTGCCAGGGCAACTAAGGAGTGGCTCCGTAAGAAGCATCTCAAGGTCCTGGAGTTGCCTAGCCAGTCTCCAGACCTGAACCCAATAGACAATCTTTGGAGGGAGCTGAAAGTCCTATTGCCAAGCGACAGCCCTGAAACCTGAAGGATCTGGAGAAGATCTGTATGGAGGAGTGGGCCAAAATCCCTGCTGCAGTGTGTGCAAACCTGGTCAAGAACTACAGGAAACGTATGATCTCTGTAATTGCAAACAAAGGTTTCTGTACCAAATATTAAGTTCTGCTATTCTGATGTATCAAATACTTATGTCATGCAATAAAATGCTAATTAATCACTTAAAAATCATAATGTGATTTTCTGGATTTTTGTTTTAGATTCCATCTCTCACAGTTGAAGTGTACCTATGATAAAAATGTACAGACCTCTACATGCTTTGTAAGTAGGAAAACCTGCAAAATCGGCAGTGTATCAAATACTTGTTCTCCCCACTGTACACTTTATGCAGAAACATACGGACACACACATATACAAACACACAGAGTTGTGCCTCTGGCTTCTGGCAGTGATAATGTGTTTCATTGTTTGTCTCTACAATAATAAGAGGGTAAGTCTATAAACATGTCAACATATTGTTTTTGTGAGGATACAGCAGAGTTCTACCTTACTGCCTTGCCTTCCCTCCCTCTCTCTCTCTCTCTCTCTCTCTCTCTCTCTCTCTCTCTCTCTCTCTCTCTCTCTCTCTCTCTGCATACCAATTGCTGCCTGACGCTGAATAACATTGTACAGCAAACATTTCACCATTCATAGAGAGAGAGGGAGAGAGAGATTGAGAAAGAGAGAAAAAAAATGAAGAGCGGAAGAGTATCAAGATGTGTGTGTGTGTGAGTTGCACAGGGACAACCCATCTGAGAGGGTGGGGAACCAGAAGAACGGGGTGAAGGACATCCAAAAACACAAGTAAGAATTACCATGGTGATGATGACTACTGTTCCTACCTACCAATAGGACTGCATGGAATAGAAATAGCTATATTTTCTGATATAAAGTTGAATTCTTTAGCTACCATACAGGCATGATTCTCACTAGAGCAGTTGAAGCAACAGGTATGATTTCGCCTGCCTCAGTTCTATGCCTAAGAGTCAGTCATGTATGTGCATGCTTGTGTGTGCGTGCATTTGTGTGTCTTAGCAGCATAGATGTGACACCACCCCTCACCCCAATCACTCAGCCGCAACACACACACACACACACACACACACACACACACATTCGTCTGACAACAAATCTCACCTCAATCCATCAGACTAAACGTTAGTGGCAGAAAGGAGAATGAAGAGATTACAAAAAAGACAAAAACAAATCCAAATCCTGAATTCAATCAAATGGCTGTTAGGGTTAGTGTTAGTGGTTAGGGTTAGTGTTAGTGGGTTAGGGTTAGGGATAGGGATAGGGTTAGGGTTATTGTTAGGGTTAGTTCTACCTAAAATAGCAGTGTGTGTTTGTAACCTGTAACAGTATCGGTCCTGGTACAGTTGTAGAGGATGGCCAGTTCTCCAAAGACCTTCCCAGGATCCATGATGCACAGCTCCGGTCCCCCTTTAGTAACCTCCACCTTACCCTCTACATACACACACACACGCACACAATTAGATAATGTTGATCCTATACTCCATTCACTTTATAAACATCCACAAATGAATAGGAGAGTGTGGGTGTATTACCATGAAACATGATTGTATTCATCATATGTGTTAATGAAACAGATCATGGGTAATATTAATGCATGTCTTTAAGTGTGAATGAGTGGGGAGTTGGGGAGTTCTGTTCAGTTCAGGAAGGTTTGATGATGTAACTGGCCACATGTGAATGAGTGGGGAGTTGGGGAGTTCTGTTCAGTTCAGGAAGGTTTGATGATGTAACATGTGTACATGTGAATGAGAAACAGAGAGGAAAATAAACTGTAATAAAAAGAGAGAGATTAACAGATATTTTTTAAGAGAATAGAAGTCAAGGTGCTAGGAACAGATGACTCAGAGAGCCTGCGAGAGCAAGGTGTGTGTGTCTGTGTATGTCTGTGTGTGAGTGTCTTTGTGAGTGAGTGACCTGTCTGCCCCTGCTACAGTGAGCTCACTATACTGACCTTATATAGAGTATTATCTCTCTCCCTCTCCCCTTTCTGCTAGACTATTACACCTTCTCACCTCTTTACATTCTCTCTCACTGTCTCCCATCCCTCCCTCCCTCCCTCACATCATCTCTCTATCCCTCTCTCTGAAAGGCCCAGTGCAGTCAAAACAATAGATTTTCCTGTGTATTATATATATTTTCACACTATGAGGTTTGAATAATACTGTGTTTTGGTGGGACAGTATGAAAGGGAATTCCATGCAGATCATTTCCAGGTTTTCCCTCCCCACTCAGGCTACTTCCAGACAGTCCTAGCTAAAATATTTGCTAAGAAGCTATTTTTTGCCATTTTAATTGAAAACAATCACAGTAAGTTACTTAATTGTTATACAGATATTATTTGATATTGAGATCAAAATAGCTGCATTGAACATTTGACTTATCTTCCCACCTCATCTCTCATCATGAATCTCTCCTCACCATCCCTCCACCTCCCCTTAATGTCTCTCACCCTCCAGTACATAGACCAGAGATCCATTGTTTCCCTCCTGTATGACACAGCAGCCCTGTGCCAGACGGGTGGGATGCATACAGTCCACTATGGTCTGAACCTACAGAGAGAGGGGAGGGGGCAGAGAGAGAGCGAGAGAGAGAGAGAGAGAGAGAGAGAGAGAGAGAGAGAGAGAGAGAGAGAGAGAGAGAGAGAGAGACAGCGAGAGCCGAGAGAGAGAGAGAGAGACAGCGAGAGCCGAGAGAGAGCGAGAGAGAGAGAAAGGAGGGGGCAGAGAGTGAGAGAGAAAGAGAGAGAGAGAGAGAGAGAGAGAGAGAGAGAGAGAGAGAGAGAGAGAGAGAGAAAATATATAAATGGATAGCCATCAAAGACATTGAGAGTAATACTACAGCAGTATTACACTAACACTATATAGTCATAGTACCTGTCCCTGCTCCAGGTGTTTCATTAAGTCATTCTCCAGCAGAGCCCTCTGGATCAGCTCTCTAGACCTGTACATGGAGAAAGTGTGTGTGTGTGTGTGTGTGTGTGTGTGTGTGTGTGTGTGTGTGTGTGTGTGTGTGTGTGTGTGTGTGTGTGTGTGTGTGTGTGTGTGTGTGTGTGTGTGTGTGTGTGTGTGTGTGTGTGTGAATGCATGTGTTTGTGTACTTCTCGCTCTTGCTGTAGTTGGTGAGTGTGACGTGTGTGAGTTCGGCGGGGTCCAGGGCAGTGGGTTCTGCTGATATTGCCTGTCTCTTAGTCCGCGGCGGTTCATCAGGCACTGGTGGGGATAACCCAGATGCTGACGGACACATATTTCTGTTAGGCTTTAGCTCTTTCTTGCATAAGTAGTGCACAGTAATTGTTATATAGTATACAGTGCATTCGGGAAGTATTCATACCCCTTCCCTTTTCCAACATTTTGTTACGTTACATCCTTATTCTAAAATGGATTAAATAAAAAAAATCCTCATCGATCTACACACGATATTCAATAATGACAAAGCGAAAACAGGTTTTTAGAAATGTTTGCAAATTCATAATAAAATAAAATAGAACTACCTTATTTACATAAGTATTCAGACCCTTTGCTATGAGACTCGAAATTGAGCTTAGGTGGATCCTGTTTCCATTTATCACTCCAGTGTTAATCTGCAAAATTGTAATTATTCGCCTACCTCCTCATGCCTTTTGCACACAATGTATATAGATTCTCCCTTTTTCTACTGTATTATTGACTTGTTAATTGTTTACTCCATCTGTGTTGTCTGTTCACACTGCTATGCTTTATCTTGGCCAGGTCGCAGTTGCAAATGAGAACTTGTTCTCAACTAGCCTACCTGGTTAAATAAAGGTTTAAAAATGTAAAAATCCTTGAGATGTTTATACAATTTGATTGGAGTGCACCTGTGGTAATATACATTGATTGGACATTTGGAAAGGCACACACCTGTCTGTATAACATCCCACGGTTGACAGAGCATGTCAGAACAAAAACCAAGCAACAAGGTCAAAGGAATTGTCCGTAGAGCTCTGAGACAGGATTGTGTTGAGGCAAAGATCTGGGGAAGGGTACCAAAAAATGTCTGCAGCATTGAAGGTCCCCAAGAACACAGTGGCCTCCATCTTTCTTAAATGGAAGAAGTTTGGAACCACCAAGACTCTTCCTAGAGCTGGCTGCCCGGCCAAACTGAGTAATTGGGGGAGAAGGGCCTTGCTCAGGGAGATGACTCCCCAAATCTCCCCAGATACAGGTGTGCCAAGCTTGTAATGTCATAGCCAGGAAGACTCGAGGCTGTAATCGCTGCCAAAGGTGCTTCAACAAAATACTGAGTAAAGGATCTGAATACTTATGTAAATGTGATATCATTTTTTACTTTTTTTTATAAATCTCCACAAAAATTCTAAAAACCTGTTATTGCTTTGTCATTGTGGGGTATTTTGTGTAGATTGATGAGGGGGAAAACAATTTAACAAAATGTGGAAAAAGTCAAGGGTCTGAATACTTTCCAAATGCACTTCATGACTAGTTTGGTACGGGTATCTCTTACCTGTGTTCTCAGTGCTCCCTGGGTATTGTGGAGCTTTGCTGTGTCGGTCCAATTCAGTCTGCAGCTGTCTGACGAGGTCATCTTTAGTGTCCAGCTCCAACTCCAGCTCATCTATCAGAGTGTCTCTCTGACGGAGCTCCTCGATCTTCAGCTGCAGCGCAAACTGCAGGTCCCTCAGAGTACCCATAGCCTTGATATGCACACGTTCAGAACACACATAGCAATCACACACACGATGCACACACACAGGAATGGAGAATAAATTATTTATTTAGTGAGTTTTGGGGACAGCTCCACCACATGCAAAATCCTTGATTATTCACTGGTTAATCCCACAAACATAAATACATTGAAATACAATAACGATATGCACATACAGGTTACAAAAAACTGAAATATAGAAACATACAGTGCCTTGCGAAAGTATTCGGCCCCCTTGAACTTTGCGACCTTTTGCCACATTTCAGGCTTCAAACATAAAGATATAAAACTGTATTTTTTTGTGAAGAATCAACAACAAGTGGGACACAATCATGAAGTGGAACGACATTTATTGGATATTTCAAACTTTTTTAACAAATCAAAAACTGAAAAATTGGGCGTGCAAAATTATTCAGCCCCTTTACTTTCAGTGCAGCAAACTCTCTCCAGAAGTTCAGTGAGGATCTCTGAATGATCCAATGTTGACCTAAATGACTAATGATGATAAATACAATCCACCTGTGTGTAATCAAGTCTCCGTATAAATGCACCTGCACTGTGATAGTCTCAGAGGTCCGTTAAAAGCGCAGAGAGCATCATGAAGAACAAGGAACACACCAGGCAGGTCCGAGATACTGTTGTGAAGAAGTTTAAAGCCGGATTTGGATACAAAAAGATTTCCCAAGCTTTAAACATCCCAAGGAGCACTGTGCAAGCGATAATATTGAAATGGAAGGAGTATCAGACCACTGCAAATCTACCAAGACCTGGCCGTCCCTCTAAACTTTCAGCTCATACAAGGAGAAGACTGATCAGAGATGCAGCCAAGAGGCCCATGATCACTCTGGATGAACTGCAGAGATCTACAGCTGAGGTGGGAGACTATGTCCATAGGACAACAATCCAATATTGCACAAATCTGGCCTTTATGGAAGAGTGGCAAGAAGAAAGCCATTTCTTAAAGATATCCATAAAAAGTGTTGTTTAAAGTTTGCCACAAGCCACCTGGGAGACACACCAAACATGTGGAAGAAGGTGCTCTGGTCAGATGAAACCAAAATGACACTTTTTAGCAACAATGCAAAACGTTATGTTTGGCGTAAAAGCAACAGCTGAACACACCATCCCCACTGTCAAACATGGTGGTGGCAGCATCATGGTTTGGGCCTGCTTTTCTTCAGCAGGGACAGGGAAGATGGTTAAAATTGATGGGAAGATGGATGGAGCCAAATACAGGACCATTCTGGAAGAAAACCTGATGGAGTCTGCAAAAGACCTGAGACTGGGACGGAGATTTGTCTTCCAACAAGACAATGATCCAAAACATAAAGCAAAATCTACAATGGAATGGTTCAAAAATAAACATATCCAGGTGTTAGAATGGCCAAGTCAAAGTCCAGACCTGAATCCAATCGAGAATCTGTGGAAAGAACTGAAAACTGCTGTTCACAAATGCTCTCCATCCAACCTCACTGAGCTCGAGCTGTTTTGCAAGGAGGAATGGGAAAAAAAATTCAGTCTCTCGATGTGCAAAACTGATAGAGACATACCCCAAGCGATTTACAGCTGTAATCGCAGCAAAAGGTGGCGCTACAAAGTATTAACTTAAGGGGGCTGAATAATTTTGCACGCCCAATTTTTCAGTTTTTGATTTGTTAAAAAAGTTTGAAATATCCAATAAATGTCGTTCCACTTCATGATTGTGTCCCACTTGTTGTTGATTCTTCACAAAAAAATACAGTTTTATATCTTTATGTTTGAAGCCTGAAATGTGGCAAAAGCTCGCAAAGTTCAAGGGGGCCGAATACTTTCGCAAGGCACTGTACATACACCACTTGCTGATACATTGGGAATGTAAAGTTCATGCAGTTATTAGAAAAATACATTTAAAGGTATAAAAAATGACCTACCTTTGTCCAAGCGTTGGGTGTGTGTGAACAAGAAGCGCGTGCCGACTTCTCCTGTTAGCGCTCCATTCACAGTTGTGTGCGGATCTCTCATCTCATCACGTCTCAATTCATTTATAGCTGATGTGAAAATCGAGCAGAATATGATAATCAAACAGAGACTGCGACGAATGTGAATTAGGGTCATTTTAAAGGATTGGAAACTTCAGATGATGGAGAGAGATACCAGACACATTCGCCCCATCTGCCGGTTGCGCTCTAGTGAAGATTTATAACCGAGCACTGAATGGACAATTTCTACAGTTGGCAATATTGCCGTGCACTTATGCATAAAAGTTTGGATATAAATGTATGGGCGATTAGTGTACATTAATTAAATAACAGCCTTGACACCATGCACATGATCACAGGGTTTGCTTGTGATGTTTCACACTGAATATGTTGAATAAATAGTTATATGTTTAATAAGATTGATGACACCAGTTAATTCACGTTTTTTGTATTTTTTGTGTTTGCAAATCCACTTTCTTATGTATCTGAAAACACAGCAGTGTAGTCATCAATCGTGACGAATCTCCACATCATGTTTTAAATATATATTTGTTATATCATTCACAGGGAATCTGCAATGCGGTCGCAAAAACTAGATTTACCTACTAGAATAACCACCATGGCTGCACCCTGCACTGAAAACAATCACAAACAAGGCACATTGGAATTGCATCCTTTTTACCCAATATAAAACGTCAGTATAATGTTTGTTGGCATTAACTCTTGATTGTATTCATATTTTGGTAATTTAACATGAAAGTTAAGAGTGAAAGCTTCCTTGACAGTTCCGCAGTGCTCTGGACGTCCCGTTCCCATCAACTCGCGAAGCGTCCATCGCGCTCCAGTCCCTCTCCCCAGACCGCGAGCCCCGGAAAGGAGGCATCAGCAAGGAGCTCACGGTTTCCGGTAGCACGCTGTCTGTGTGAGTATCTGCTGTATGTGTACTATCACCTAGTGTAATCAATGGTGTAAGAGTATGGAGGTACTACTGTAGGTCATGTGAATCCCTCCCTCATCTCTTCTTTCACCATCTCGTCTCTTCCATACCCCATAAGGAGGTGGAGGGCAGATGAGGCCCGTATCCTGCGTGTCACTGTAGGGTCGTTTATGAACCACCTCTCCCTGGTGATGGAAACCATGGAGTTGTTCGGACCACCTCTCCCTGGTGATGGAAACCATGGAGTTGTTCGGACCACCTCTCCCTGGTGATGGAAACCATGGAGTTGTTCGGACCACCTCTCCCTGGTGATGGAAACCATGGAGTTGTTCGGACCACCTGTCCCTCAGTGACCACTCACACACTCAGCAGTCTCTGTTCTGCAATGAACTGCAGAGAACCAAGAGGAGCAGTGTTATGCTGAACAGAGGGGTCTCTCTGGCCGACAGACCCAGCAGAAGCATGCTGTACAGTGACATGTCCCACTTTCAATCCTCTGCTATTCAAATTGAAGGAACTGGATTCTCTTATACCAATGCAACATTTCTGTAGTTGTTGAATTAGAATGTGATTTAGAGCAGTGGGCCTGCAGGTCTAAGACTAAAAAAAATAAAAGACAACTGACATTTCCATAAAGTAAATATTTATGTTTTACAGCGAAGAGATATGCAACAAAATATGACAGTTGAAGGAGTTGTGCGAAAATGTTCACGTAGATAGATGACTAAGGATTTTTTCTCATTGGTTGTTGGCATGAAAGAGTCAATTCATTTCTGTTACTAGAACACACAGCAACACTAGTGGATGGTGTAGAATAGGAAGGCAGATTTAAGACAATGGAATAGAAAAACTAGAAGAGAGGTGATCAGTAGGACCAAAGAGGGGCACGGCCCACTGTTAGGGCAGAGGACATGGGGTCCAGTCCCAAACCCTCCCCTCTTTCCCTAGACACTTCTAGATAGCCTCCTGGTAGACCTGAGAAGTAGTGTAAGCAATATGGCCAACTACTATTTCACTAGAACCACACTGCTTACACAAATCAGATCATTTTTGATCTATTAGGAGCCTTGAGGGGGCTAGGGTTTAAACTTGAGACAGGCCCATAGTGACTGCTCATCTCATGTCTTCATTCCATAAAATGTATGACCAGCCTCTACAGGGATACAGTTGTGTAGTATGGATAACAAGAAATGTACTGAACTAACCAGTATAAAAGAACAGAACCGATGTTGCTGTTGGGTCGAGAGAATGTCAGTGCACACCGTCGTATTTTGACTGCACACAGTTACCTTCACTGCATCTGGTTAGTTTAGCACCCTCTACACAACTGTTTAAAACAGACACTTATCAAATACAACAGATTCAAATTGACATTTTTCTAAGGGTCTAGGGGTTGACAGTTTGGCAACATAAGGACTGCTGAAAGGCAGAAAAACACCACATATACTGTATATATAGATTAATATGACAGATCTGCTGCAGTAATACTTGTCATGAGATGAAAGGCACAGAGCGAGAAGAGTAAGTAAGAGTTGCTCCTAACCAATCCCTCTAATGGTTAAGGTTAGGTTTGGCCAAGAGTAATCTGATCCTAGATCAGTAGTTAATGACAACTTCTACTTTGACCACAAACAAACAGACAAATAGTCTATACCCCAGTATAAAAGGATGAAACAATTAAAACGACAAGAACTAAAAGACATGACAACATTATTAGAAATGATTATAATAGGAGCATCATGATTGTATTTTCCATAGTATCACCGGTTCTTCTATCTTATTAAAAAGTGATGCTGTGCAAATGGGGGATTCTCCTCTCCTTCCTGTCAGGTCACCATGGGAGACAGTGAGTTAAGAAAAATGTGTTTTCTTTCTTTTCATCTGGAATCTTCAGTAGCTGACTGAGGAAGGGAGGGCAGAGACGGGGGGGGTCCCCGCCTCTCTTCATGGGGTGCATCTCAATAGTCTAAAGTGGCTTCCTCCCCTTCATCTGCACCGATGTGAAAACACGGGAAGGATGTGGGGAGATGGCTTCACCTGTCCCAATCTTTCACACCAGTGCAGAGGACGAAAAGGAGACAAGGAGCACTATTGCGATGCACCCATGTCCTCTCCTCCATCCAACGTCCGTCCATCGTTGGTCTCAGCAGGAGCAGCCGTCGCTGGAGGAGGAGGACCGGTCGTCTCTCAGTTTGATCTGGTCTGGAAAGTCATACGTCTCCACCTCAGACTCCTACAGACAGAGATAGTGTGCAAAAACAGCAAGTAGAAGAATTTAATAAAAACATCTTCCTCATTTCCGCGAGACCGATACGATCTGCTGTACTTAGATATACTCACATTGGATGGGTTGATTAGGATTCAAACCTCTAAAAACAGTCTAATACATACTCTTAGAGTAGGTACATTTGCAAAGTTTGACTATGATAGAAGTTCCAGAGAGCTGCCTCAGTGAACGGGTGGAGGTGCTCTGCCTACCAGTGTGTAAGGAGGGCATGTTTGGACAGGTGTTCCCTGTGGCAATATTGTGTGTGTGTGTGTGTGTGTGTGTGTGTGTGTGTGTGTACCTGTTTGAGGGCGTTGCGGGCGATGGTCTGGAATGCTTGGTCTACGTTGATGGCCTCCTTGGCACTGGTCTCAAAGTAGGGGATGTTGTTCTTACTGGCACACCAGGCCTGGGCACGCTTTGTTGTCACCTAGACAACATAACAGTAACACACCATGATATCATTAACACCACTGTCATACACACTTCCTCATACATCATTAACAACTGTGTCATACACACTTTCTCATACATGGAACCATCTCTAGCCACAAAAAACATTTGACAAGGTCTGACTGTACTGCCTACGCTTCACCACCTGTCTGTTCCGGCTCTCCAATGTACACACACCTACCTGTCTGTTCTCGAGGTCAATCTTGTTGCCTAGCACCACAAAGGGGAAGTTATCTGGGTCTCTGGGGCTGGCCTGGATCAGGAACTCATCCCTCCAACTGTCCAGAGTCTTAAAGGTGTTGGGCGCCGTGACATCATAGACCAGCACACAGCAGTCAGCTCCACGGTAGAACGCCACACCCAGAGATTGAAACCGCTCCTGCCCCGCCGTGTCCCAGATCTGTCAGGAGAGAGATGTTAATCACTATGTTTTTGGTATTTTAGTACTTTATTGTATTGTTTTCAATATGTGATTACACTAAGAGGAAGAGAGGGAGCGAGAGGGTCGGAATGAGGAGGGAAAGAGCGAGGGTGCGAGTGGGGAATGAGAGGGTAAGATAGAATTTCATTGTCTGTTTTCACAGAAATGTGCCTTGCAACATAAGGGGGTGGGGGGGGGGGGGGGGGGGGAGATGTGTAAGAGGTCAAAAAGAAAGGATAAAACTATGATTCATTAATCACAGGATGAAATTTGCCCAATCTCTGATTCAAACACACTATGACGTATCTGGCAGAGGTAAGCACCCATGACTAGGCTAATAATATAGAAGAACATACACAACCACACGAGACTGACCTGTATGGTGACCAGCCTGTCATCCACCATCACCTCCTTGGTGAGGAAGTCAGCTCCTATAGTGGCCTTGTATTGGTTACTGAACCTCTTATTTACATACTGGTTCATCAGAGATGTCTTCCCTACCCTGGGGACACACCAACACACACACACATTTAGAACGGTAGCTATTTAGTAGAACAGCCAGAGAAGGACTTGAACGACTGACCCCCCCCTGCACAACTACCTGTGCCATAAAGGTCCTGACTTCTTTACAGAGGCTGATGTACATGTACGAGCGCTACGGAACAAACACACACTTGAGCGGTAACATTCAAAATAAGGTGACATCTAGTTGTGTAAACACCATGATCTTCTGGGCCCAGTTTTTCAAGTTATCGGATACGACTAAATGCATAGAAACAATGAATAGAATGAGTCCCCATTCAAGTCAATTATTAGTCTGTTCTATTCATTTTATTTCTATGCATTTAATACTTTATGATAGGTGAGGTCCAGATAACTGAAAAACTGGGCCCAGGTCACTCACCCAGAGTCTCCGAGGATGATCACCTTCAGCAGCACCTTCTTACGGGAGGCCATCCTTCCCTGGGACTAACGTAATTATGCTGAGAAAACACGGGGGGAAATACAGTCAACAGGCTGGACTTGTAGCTGGCATTATCTATTCTAGGTCATTTACAAGACACAGTAAGTAGACTGTTGTGTTAATTGTGATAACAGACACATTGCTAAAGGGAACTTATTTACACATCGTGTGATACAGACTTGCTAGTTAACGACTTTGCTAGCTAAGAACCTTTAGCAAATTAGCATACCAGCTAGCTAAATATGTAGCAAGCTAACTTGTTGAAACATGACAGTGGACCTAGCGAGAAAGCTTTGGGCATAGTAGAAATCGAATTAAGTAGGACTTATTAAAATTGTAATCTTACCAACTGCCATGACTAGGTTAACACAACATGTGACATTATCGTTAGCAGGCAGCAGGTGCAGCGAATGCTAACCTTTGCTACCGACTGGTCACACTATAGTGTCGTCTAGACTGTCGAAGAGCTGTCAAACAGCTAATGTTAACAATATGTAGTTAACTATATAGGCAAGCGGCTCATGCTGTTTGAGACCAAGCACGCCGATAATATGCAACAGGATGTGTAAAACAGATGCATCTAGCTAGCTAAACGAATTAATCGTCGAAATACTAATTAGCTAACTATATGGACTGTCACAGAAAACACAAATGTTGTAGCAAGCTAGCTAAAAGTGCCTAGTAAGCAAGCTAACATTAACCAGCTAGCTACAGATTGTGTAAAAAGACAAAATGTCGACCAGTTTTAACATTACCTGTTCAACAATCAAACGGCGATAATACGGCGCAGGGACAAAATCAAAAATGTTGTCCTTATGTCAGTTTGCCGGGATCTATGTCTATTTTTTGAAACGTGGAAATCCTGACCACCTAGCTATCGTTAACCAGCTTCATTAAACCTTGTCCCAGGTCAGCTAGCTTGCTAAGAACATCCGCCTTTTGTTACGCTATTGCTGGCAGAGTCACGAGGGACTGACGTGTCTCCAGGTCAACACCAATGAACGCCCTCCACACTTTGTGTCAAATAGCTAGAGTATATATAATGTATGACATTCCATGTTAGGAAGACATGTCAGTCTGACAATGAACATTACATGGCATTAAGAAGATACTATATCTGGTAGGTTTATATCACAGTTATATCAATTTTGCATTTTTTAAAAACCTTTATTTAACTAGGCGAGTCAGTTAATTAAGAACAACTTCTTATTTACAATGATGGCCTACCCCGGCCAAACCCGAACGACGCTGGTCCAATTGTGCGCCACCCTATGTGTCGCCCTTATTACTCTGTCTTTCTTGTAATGCCAACATTTAATCCTGCATGTTCTATTAATTCCAAAACAATACATGAATTGACTGTTTTTGACTTGATTATCAGTTGGAAAAACAAAATACCGTAACACTTTTTGTTGTTGCTTACCCTAGTATGAAATAAAATGCCATTCCATACACGATTTTCATGCACTCTTGCCTTGAGCTATTGGAGGTGCCAAATACCAATTATTATCAGGTGGTTAAGAAGCCAACTGCTTCAAAGACTCAAACAATGATGGACTGGAATACCTGTGTCACACCTGTTTTAAAATTTTTAAAAAGCATTTTGTGTAACTTATATTTTTACTTATTGTGTATATAATGTTGCTGCTACTGTCTCTTATGACTGAAAATAACTTCTGGACATCAGAACAGCGATTACTCTCCGTGGACTGGAAGAAACTTTTTCCTTTAACGAGTCTCATGAGAAGGATATCCTGCTCTCACTGGAACAGGCCCAGATCCTCGCCTTTTGCGTAAAGAAAAGATGGAGGAAAAGTGGCCGCAGATCGGGCAGCCTTCTGAGAATCCGTAGGCAAGGGAGTAAACTCCCACTGCTGTCCGTTCTTCTTGCTAACGTGCAATCATTGGAAAGAAATTGATGACCTACGATTTAAGATTATCCTACCAACGGGACATTAAAAACTGTAACATCTTATGTTTCACAGAGACATGGCTGAATGATGATATGGGCAATATAGAGCTAGTGGGATTTTCCATGCACCGGCAGAACAGAGACGCTACCTCTGGTAAGACGAGGGGTGGGGGTCTGTGTCTATTTGTCAATAACAGCTGGTGCGCGATGTCTAATATTAAAGAAGTCTCAAGGTATTGCTCGCCTGAGGTAGAGTACCTTATGATAAGATGTAGACCACACTATCTACCAAGAGAGTTTTCATCTATATTATTCGTAGCCGTCTATTTACCAACACAGAACGAAGCTGGCACTAAGACGACTCTCAACAAACCCTATAAGGTAATAAGCAAAGAAGAAAATGCTCACCCAGAAGTGGCGCTCCTAAATCAAATCAAATCAAATTTATTTATATGGCCCTTCGTACATCAGCTGATATCTCAAAGTGCTGTACAGAAACCCAGCCTAAAACCCCAAACAGCAAGCAATGCAGGTGTAGAAGCACGTGGCTAGGAAAAACTCCCTAGAAAGGCCAAAACCTAGGAAGACTTCCAGAGAGGAACCAGGCTATGTGGGGTGGCCAGTCCTCTTCTGGCTGTGCCGGCTGGAGATTATAACAGAACATGGCCAAGATGTTCAAATGTTCATAAATGACCAGCATGGTCGAATAATAATAAGGCAGAACAGTTGAAACTGGAGCAGCAGCACGGTCAGGTGGACTGGGGACAGCAAGGAGTCATCATGTCAGGTAGTCCTGGGGCATGGTCCTAGGGCTCAGGTCCTCCGAGAGAGAGAAAGAAAGAGAGAAAGAGAGAATTAGAGAACGCACACTTAGATTCACACAGGACACCGATTAGGACAGGAGAAGTACTCCAGATATAACAAACTGACCCTAGCCCCCGACACATAAACTACTGCAGCATAAATACTGGAGGCTGAGACAGGAGGGGTCAGGAGACACTGTGGCCCCATCCGAGGACACCCCCGGACAGGGCCAAACAGGAAGGATATAACCCCACCCACTTTGCCAAAGAACAGCCCCCACACCACTAGAGGGATATCTTCAACCACCAACTTACCATCCTGAGACAAGGCTGAGTATAGCCCACAAAGATCTCCGCCATGGCACAACCCAAGGGGGGCGCCAACCCAGACAGGATGACCACATCAGTGAATCAACCCACTCAGGTGACGCACCCCTTCCAGGGACGGCATAAGCCAGTGACTCGGCCCCTGTAATAGGGTTAGAGGCAGATAAACCCAGTGGAAAGAGGGGAACCGGCCAGGCAGAGAAAGCAAGGGCAGTTCGTTGCTCCAGAGCCTTTCCGTTCACCTTCCCACTCATGGGACAGACTACACTCAATCATATGACCCACTGAAGAGATGAGTCTTCAGTAAAGACTTAAAGGTTGAGACTGAGTTTGCATCTCTGACATGGGTAGGCAGACCGTTCCATAAAAATGGAGCTCTATAGGAGAAAGCCCTGCCTCCAGCTGTTTGCTTAGAAATTCTAGGGACAATTAGGAGGCCTGCGTCTTGTGACCGTAGCGTACGTGTAGGTATGTACGGCAGGACCAAATCAGAGAGATATGTAGGAGCAAGCCCATGTAATGCTTTTTAGGTTAGCAGTAAAACCTTGAAATCAGCCCTTGCTTTGACAGGAAGCCAGTGTAGGGAGGTTAGCACTGGAGTAATATGATACATTTTTTTGGTTCTAGTCAGGATTCTAGCAGCCGTACTTAGCACTAACTGAAGTTTATTTAGTGTTTTATCCGGGTAGCCGGAAAGTAGAGCATTGCAGTAGTCTAACCTAGAAGTGACAAAAGCATGGATGAATTTTTCTGCATCATTTTTGGACAGAAAGTTTCTGATTTTTGCAATGTTACGTAGATGGAAAAAAGCTGTCCTGGAAATGGTCTTGATATGTTCTTCAAAAGAGAGATCAGGGTCCAGAGTAACGCCGAGGTCCTTCACAGTTTTATTTGAGACGACTGTACAACCATTAAGATTAATTGTCAGATTCAACAGAAGATCTCTTTGTTTCTTGGGACCTAGAACAAGCATCTCTGTTTTGTCAGAGTTTAAAAGTAGAAAGTTTGCAGCCATCCACTTCCTTATGTCTGAAACACAGGCTTCTAGCAAGGGCAATTTTGGGGCGCCACCATGTTTCATTGAAATGTACAGCTGTGTGTCATCCGCATAGCAGTGAAAGTTAACATTATGTTTTCGAATAACATCCCCAAGAGGTAAAATATATAGTGAAAACAATAGTGGTCCTAAAACGGAACCTTTAGGAACACCGAAATGTACAGTTGATTTGTCAGAGGACAAACCATTCACAGAGACAAACTGATATCTTTCCGACAGATAAGATCTAAACCAGGCCAGAACTTGTCTGTGTAGACCAATTTGGGTTTCCAATCTCTCCAAAAGAATGTGGTGATCGATGGTATCAAAAGCAGCACTAAGGTCTAGGAGCACGAGGACAGATGCAGAGCCTCGGTCTGATGCCATTAAAATGTAATTTACCACCTTCACAAGTGCCGTCTCAGTGCTATGATGGGGTCTAAAACCAGACTGAAGCATTTCGTATACATTGTTTGTCTTCAGGAAGGCAGTGAGTTGCTGCGCAATAGCCTTTTCTAAAAATTTTGAGAGGAATGGAAGATTCGATATAGGCCGATAGTTTTTTATATTTTCTTGGTCAAGGTTTGGCTTTTTCAAGAGAGGCTTTATTACTGCCACTTTTAGTGAGTTTGGTACACATCTGGTGGATAGAGAGCCGTTTATTATGTTCAACATAGGAGGGCCAAGCACAGGAAGCAGCTCTTTCAGTAGTTTAGTTGGAATAGGGTCCAGTATGCAGCTTGAAGGTTTAGAGGCCATGATTGCTAACTACATGCCGGGTACTTTAATGCAGGCAAAATTAACTTCTTGACGCAGGGATCATTTTCAGCGCGATCATTTTCATCAACACCCGCTGCAATTTCAAATTAAATTACTAAAAATATTTAATTTTCATGAAATCACAAGTGCAATATAGCAAAACACAGCTTAGCTTGTTGTTAATCCACCTGGCGTGTCAGATCTCAATACAGCTTTTCGGCGAAAGCATAACAAGCGTTTATGTAAGAACACCTCTCTCAGTAGACAAAATATTACAAACACTAGCAGCCAAGTAGATTGGTCACGAAAGTCAGAAAAGCAATAGATTAAATCGCTTACCTTTGATGATCTTCGGAAGTTGCACAATAAATGTTCCTTTTGTTCCTTAAAGATTATTTTTATATCCAAAATACCTCCAAAATTCCAAATAGTATCCGTAATGTCCACAGTAACATGTCAAACGTTTTTATAATCAATCCTCAGGTTGTTTTTAAAATATATAATCGATAATATATCAACCGGGACTGTCGCTTTCTCAATAGGAGAGGGAGAGACAATGGCTGCCCCACTCTGTTGCGCAAGCAAATCTCTGTGAACACCCAGCTATCCACTGACGCAAATGTTATCTTTCTTGCTCATTTTTCAAAATAAAAGCCTGAAACTATGTCTAAAGAGGAAGCCATGGGAAAAGGAATCTGGTTGATATCCCTTTAAATGGAGGCAAGGCATCCAATGGAACAGAGAGCTTTCAGAAAAAACAACACTTCCTGGTTTGATTTTCCTCAGGTTTTCGCCTGCAATATCAGTTCTGTTATACTCACAGACAATATTTTGGCAGTTTTGGAAACTTTAGAGTGTTTTCTATCCTAATCTGACAATTATATGCATATTCTAGTTTCTGGGCCTGAGACATAGGTAGTTTCAAATGGGTATGTTTTTTTGTTGTTGCCAAAAACGAAAATCCTGCCCCCTACACTCAAGAAGTTAAATCAGTTTTACCAAATTTTTACCAGCATGTCACAGGTGCAACCAGAGAAAAAAAATCCTAGACCACCTTTACTCCAAACAGAGAGATGCATACAAAGCTCTCCCCTGCCCTCCGTTTGGCAAATCTGGCCATAATTCAATCCTCCTGATTCCTGCTTACAAGCAAAAACTAAATCAGGAAGTACCAGTGACTCGCTCAATACGGAAGTGGTCAGATGATGCGGATGCTACACTACAGGACTGTTTTGCTAGCACAGACTGGAATATGTTCCGGGATTCATCCAATGGTATTGAGGAGTACACCACCTCAGTCATCGGCTTCATCAATAAGTGCATCGACAACGTCATTCCCACAGTGACTGTACGTACATACCCAACTAGAAGCCATGGATTACAGGCAACATCCGCATTGAGCTAGAGCTGACGCTTTGAAGGAGCTGGAGACTAATCCGGACTCTTATAAGAAATCCCGCTATGCCCTCAGACGAACCATAAAGCAAGCAAAGTGTCAATACAGGATTACGATTGAATACACTGGCTCTGATGCTCGTTGGATGTGGCAGGGCTTAAAAACTCTTACAGACTACAAAGGGAAACCCAGACGCGAGCTGCCCAGTGACACAAGCCTACCAGGCGAGCTAAATGCCTTTTATGCTCGCTTTGAGGCAAGCAACACTGAAGAATGCACGAGAGCACCAGATGTTCTGGATGACTGTGTGATAACACTCTCGGTAGCCGATGTGAACAAACCTTTAAACAGGTCAACATTCACAAAGCTGCTGGGCCATACGGATTACCAGGACGTGTACTCAAAGGACGCGTGGACCAACTGTCAAGTGTCTTCACTGACATATTCAACCTCTCCCTGACCGAGTCTGTAATACCTACATGTTTCAAGCAGGCCACCATAGTCCCTGTTCCCAAGGAAGCGAAGGTAACCTGCCTAAATGATTACCGCCCTGTAGCACTCACGTCGGTAGCCATGAAGTGCTTTGAAAGGCAGGTCATGGCTCACATCAACAGCATCCTCCCGGACACTCTAGACCCACTCCAATTCGCAAAACTTCCTGATGGGCCGACCCCAGGTGGTAAGAGTAGGCAACAACACATCTGCCACACTGATCTTTACACTGGGGCCTCTCAGGGGTGTGTACTTAGTCCCTTCCTGTATTCCCTGTTCACCCATGACTGCATGGCCAAACACGACTCCAACACCATCATTAAGTTTGCTGACGGCACAACAGTGTTAGGCCTTATCACCGACAATGATGAGACGGCCTACAGGGAGGAGATTAGAGAACTGGCAGTGTGGTGCCAGGACAATAACCTCTCCCTCAATGTGAGCAAGACAAAGGAGCTTATCACGGACTACAGGAAAAGGCGGGCCGAACAGGCCCCCATTAACATCGGCAGGGCTGTAGTGGAGTGGGTTGAGAGTTTAAGTTCCTTGTTGTCCGCATCACCAACAAACTATCATGGCCCAAACATACCGTGAAGAGTGCACGACAAAACCTTTTACCCTTCAGGAGAAGGAAAAGATTTGGCATGGGTCCCCAGATCCTCAAAAGGTTCTACAGCTGCACCATCAAGAGCATCCTGACCGGTTGCATCACCACCTAGTATGGCAACTGCTCGGCATCTGACCGTAAGGCACTACAGAGGGTAGTGCGAACGGCCCAGTACATCACTGGGGCCAAGCTTCCTGCCATCCAGGACCTATATAATAGGTAGTGTCAGAGGAATGCCCATAAAATTGTCAGAGACTCCAGTCACGCAAGTTATAGACTGTTCTCTCTACTACCGCATGGCAAGCGGTACCGCAGCGCCAAGTCTAGGACCAAAAGGCTCCTCAACAGCTTCTACCCCCAAGCCATAAGACTGCTGAACAATTAATAAAATCGCCACCGGACAAATTTACATTGACACCCCCCTCCCTCCTTTTGTACACTGCTGCAACTTGCTGTTTATTATCAATGCATAGTCACTTCACCCCCACCTACATGTACAGGTTGCCTCAGCTAGCCTGTACCCCCGCACACTGACTCGGTACCGGTGCCCCCTGTATATAGCCTTGTTATTGTTATTCTTATAGTGTTACTTTTTATTATGACTTTTTATTTTAGTCTACTTGGTAAATATTTTCTTAACTCTTCTTGAACTGCACTGTTGGTTAAGCATTTCACGGTAAAGTCTGCACTGGTTGTATTTGGCGCATGTGACAAAGTTTTATTTGATTGGACAGATCATACTTTCAAAATCTTAGCTAGCAGTCATCATCATGAATCAAGTCGACAATCTACTGGCAAATCCTTGTCATATGAAGAGAAATAATGAAGATAAATTATAGATCAAATTAATCGGTTCTCATCGGACATTGGACATAAACATTACACAACAAGCAGGAAATTGAAAATTCAACATTGAGTGGTTTGGAAGAAATCAGTGGCTAACTGCAAGCATTGCAAAGCAATCACTAGCCTGATATTCAGTGGAGTGGGTGTGTGGTCCAAAGTCTAGGTTTAAGGGTCTCTTTTTCAAGCTTAAAATTATAAACATTCAACATTGGCCATGCTGTCAATCCGGCCTCGGTCAAAACAACTTAACTGGGAAATATGACGTCTGTGAGTTCAAGACAATTAGGAACTCGGGGGGAAAAAACTAGCTCCAAATGGGAAAATAAGTTTTGAACGGTCAATCTCGGAATTGTAAATCAGGAACTCAGGCCTCTTTCTAGAGCTCCGACCTGAAGATCACTGACGTCATCATGATTCCCAGTTGTCTTGAAAGCACCATAAATTCAGAGAAAGCCAGACTTTGATGACATAGTTTGATGACAACATTTGTTCAAGTGAGCACAGCACAACAAGGTGAGTCCAAAAATGTATTGTATGCTGCTGCATAAATTATGTAATATGCCAGGGAGATATGTATACTGTAGCTAAGAAAGTAATACTAAGTGTATGTTGTGTAGTAAACTGTTAGTAGCCCATGTGCCTCACCCTAATAATTTGGTATATTTTCCTCCTCCTACTTTCGCCTACTGTTCTGACTTGTTAGCCTATAACCTGTTTTAGATAAATGTAATCATCAAATATTGTAAGAGCTTTCATTGTCTACTTATATGACCACTTTTTTATCCTACTGTTCTGACTTGGTTTACAGGGAGAACACTGTAAGAACGGCCCATGTTCTAAATTCTGTCGCTGTACATTATAAAAGTGCTGATCAAATAGTTATATTGACTACGTTTCTACTAGCTCGCTCATAAATAAAATTATGAAATTGCCTCTTATCCGCTTGTCGTCCCCTTATGTCGTAGTTTGTACATCTCAATTGTCAGTAGAAACCACATTTATTTAAGCAAGTCTGCCATATTAGCTATGCTTTTTTTAAAGCAGTAAATGAGGCTGAATGAACTGTTTTGCTGCCAGACAAGGTCATCTGATAGCCAGGTGTAGCAGTGGTAAAGTTTTGTGACTGCTGTTGGGACTCTGCTGTTGGGACAGCTTTATGTAGGCCCTAACAGTTTGTGGGCACCGTTTGTCACTGTAATAGTGCAATTAATGTATTGTTTACAGTGGTGTAAAGTACTTAAGTAAAAAAATACTTTAAAGTACTACTTAATTCGTTTTTTGGAGTATCTGTACTTTACTTTACTATTTATATTTTTGACACTTTTTACTTTTACTTCCCTACATTCCCGAAGAAAATAATGTACTTTTTACTCCGTACATTTCTCCTGACACCCAAAAGTACTAGCAGGACAGGAAAATTGTTAAATTCATACACTTATCAAGAGAACATCGCTGGTCATCTCTATTGCCTCTGATCTGGCAAACTCAATGTTGGTGATTTGGTTGGTCACTTTCATATTTACTTGAGTAATTTTCTATGAGGGTATTTTAACTTTTACTCAAGTATGACATTTGGGTACTTTTTCCATCACTGCTCCCCACCCCGCTTTTACATCGGCACAAATATTTTTCTCTTAATTAGCCCATATGTAATGCATATACAGTGATTTGCATTGTGGCCAATGGAATGGGTGGAGTAAAAGACCAACAACACTCCATATTATTCAGAGCCCCATGAAATGACACCATATATATACAGTGGGGCAAACAATTATTTAGTCAGCCACCAATTGTGCAAGTTCTCCCACTTAAAAAGATGAGAGAGGCCTGTAATTTTCATCATAGGTACACTTCATCTATGACAGACAAAACGAGAAAAAAAATCCAGAAAATCACATTGTAGGATTTTTTATGAATTTATTTGCAAATTATGGTGCAAAATAAGTATTTGGTCACCAACAAACAAGCAAGATTTCTGGCTCTCACAAACCTGTAACTTCTTCTTTAAGAGGCTCCTCTGTCCTCCACTCATTACCTGTATTAACGGCACCTGTTTGAACTTGTTATCAGTATAAAAGACACCTGTCCACAACCTCAAACAGTCACACTCCAAACTCCACTATGGCCAAGACCAAAGAGCTGTCAAAGGACACCAGAAACAAAATTGTAGACCTGCACCAGGCTGGGAAGACTGAATCTGCAATAGGTAAGCAGCTTGGTTTGAAGAAATCAACTGTGGGAGCAATTATTAGGAAATGGAAGACATACAAGACCCCTGATAATCTCCCTCAATATGGGGCTCCACGCAAGATCTCACCCCATGGGGTCAAAATGATCACAAGAACGGTGAGCAAAAATCCCAGGACCACACGGGGGGACCTAGTGAATGACCTGCAGAGAGCTGGGACCAAAGTAACAAAGCCTACCATCAGTAACACTACGTCGCCAGGGACTCAAATCCTGCAGTGCCAGACGTGTCCCCCTGCTTAAGCCAGTACATGTCCAGGCCCGTCTGAAGTTTGCTAGAGATCCAGAAGAAGATTGGGAGAATGTCATATGGTCAGATGAAACCAAAATATAACTTTTTGGTAAAAACTCAACTCGTCGTGTTTGGAGGAGAAAGAATGCTGAGTTGCATCCAAAGAACACCATACCTACTGTGAAGCATGGGGGTGGAAACATCATGCTTTGGGGCTGTTTTTCTGCAAAGGGACCAGGACAACTGATCCGTGTAAAGGAAAGAATGAATGGAGTCATGTATCATGATATTTTGAGTGAAAACCTCCTTCCATCAGCAAGGGCATTGAAGATGAAACGTGGCTGCGTCTTTCAGCATGACAATGATCCCAAACACACCGCCCGGGCAACGAAGGAGTGGCTTCGTAAGAAGCATTTCAAGGTCCTGGAGTGGCCTAGCCAGTCTCCAGATCTCAACCCCATAGAAAATCTTTGGAGGGAGTTGAAATTCCATGTTGCCCAACAACAGCCCCAAAACATCACTGCTCTAGAGGAGATCTGCATGGAGGAATGGGCCAAAATACCAGCAACAGTGTGTGAAAACCTTGTGAAGACTTACAGAAAACGTTTGACCTCTGTCATTGCCAACAAAGGATATATAACAAAGTATTGAGATAAACCTTTGTTCATAATTTGCAAATAAATTCATTAAAAATCTTACAATGTGATTTTCTGAATTTCTTTCTCTCATTTTGTCTGCCATAGTTGAAGTGTACCTATGATGAAAATTACAGGCCTCTCTCATCTTTTTAAGTGGGAGAACTTGCACAATTGGTGGCTGACTAAATACTTTTTTGCCCCACTGTATATTGTTTGTTTGTTTTTTTCTTCATGTTACGTTGTGTTGTAGTTTTTGTATTTGCATGTGTTTATTTCAGGAAATGGCTTCCTGAAATCCCTCAAGCAGCTGATTGGTCGACTCCATGGCTAAGTGGAGAGCTGACCCCGCCCCCTTGTCAATACACAGCTGTCTCCAATTACCCATTCCTTCTGAAGCTATATAAAAGCCAGTGTTCTGTTCAGGAGGGAGGTTCATTACTGGGAGGTCATTGCAGAGCGATTGAATGTGAGGGTGGTCATTGCTGAGAGAGGAGGTGATGGCTGTGGATAATTTACTATGTTAGTAGCAGTTGGTATGTTCAGTGAGTTTGTTGCTCAGATAGAGCTTATTTGATGTCCTTTGTTTCTTAGTTTGTTTGAGAAATTATTTGTTCTCCTGTTTCATTTGTTCCCAGGGGGGAAGGGGAAGGCACCTAGGGAGTGCTTAGGCAAGAGGCCCGCGGGCATACATATACACGTAGTATATTCATTGTCTAGGCACAATAGGTAAGACCTGGGCGGACCACCCCCTATATTTTGGTTAGGGCACCAGGTGGTGCTAAAGTAGGTAAGTAGTGGGTAGGCAGGTAAGATCGGAGAGGGGGGACTTTGAGATTTACTTTCTTTGCTTTGGTTCTGTCCAGCCCCTTTTCCCCATATTACCGTGTAAAGGAATAAAGTCCTTGTAAACGGTACCGCATTCTGCCTGTTGTCATCCTTACTCACGCCTACAGTCCATACCTCTTTCACTTCACGGAGAATCTAGTTGTAGCAGGGTGTTGCATTCCCTCTTCATAGAGGCATGCGTAACACTTCACGAAAGTAATGCACTGGGCCTTTACTAGTCCTGTAGCCTATTAGCAGACAGAGCGTTCTGTAGCACAGCCAAAACAGTTTTTACAGCGCCGCAAAAAATATCAGTTTATTGCATAAATCGAACATTCATTGGATTGCAATGCTGGTTTGGTAAAATAATCTGCTCCGGGTGAAAGGATTGTCTATGGTGCTGTTATTCAAGATTCTTTATTCTGCTGTTGGTAATGAGTACGGGACGGTGGAATTCTGGCTTCTGGTCAAATGGATGAATCCAGCAGGGAACACATGTAGTATACAGACACCATGGCTACTGACCTACCACAGATCTTACTTACAGTGGATTCTATGCAATTAATAGATTCTAATAATAAACCAGTTAAGTATTAGAATCAGGTGCACTAGATTAGGGTTGGAATGAAAACCGACATGATGGCAGCTCTCCAGGAACAGGGTGGAGATCCCTGTAATAAAATATGCATAAAATCCATCCTCCAATTGCAACGTCTGCCTATGCCCACACATATTGTCTCACGAAAATGTTATATTTTTAATACCCTCAAACACCAAGTTTGGCATTCCTATGGCCACCACCACTGTCAATCATGAATGATGATTATTCACATTTTACCAGTGAAACTACATCTGCATGCCAATATTTGATTGATCTCAATCAGTTTCATAGGAATAGCCTATGTACTTCGATCTTCACGAATGACTGTTTTGTGAGCGAATCAGAGCAGATGATGTTAACAAACTATAAGCCATTCTTGTATTTTATTTCAATCAAAGCACATCCTGCCTAGTGGCTCTGCTGAGTTTTGGCTCATAAGAATTTCTTCGGACTATTCAGCTCCAGCTAAACATCCTAAAACGTCATTAGAAATGAGGTGTTTTTGGTGGAACAGTAACATTACCCGATAGGCCTGCGATACTATGCAGTTATATTTGGTTCTGTTATGTAAAATACGAATTGATCGTTATTTGATCTTGGTAGAATGATTCAGCTTTGATCTAACTTTACTTAATCAATATGTTTTCCAGTTTCTTGCAATACTTTGCAAATGCAACTTATTTCTATGTGAAAACTGAAATGGTCTATTCATTCCATTTACGCTCTTATACAGAGCAACTTACAGTAGTGAGTGCTTACCTTTTCATACTTTTTCGTTTGGTCCCCCATGGGAATCAAACCCACAACCATTGCAAGGGCCATGCTCTACCAACTGAGCCACATCATCACATCACCAAAAACCACTTGATGTACTCAATTACTGTATTGTGCATTGTTTTTCTTCATGGTGATGGAAAGTCTACAGGTACACACCTACTGTAGATGACCAGCCTATGTACAATACAGTAATGTATATTTGCATTAAGTGGTTTGTAAGGATGGTCAATTAATACTTCACAGAAAGTGGTTGTTTTCCATGGTATTTGATCAAGAAAACTATTTAATTTGATGTGGATGTTTTGGGTCTTTGCCCATAACGTTGCACCTTTTGATGTAAGTGTTGAGGACAGGGTTTTGTTCTTTCTGAATTCCATTGTCATTCTAATCTCAGAGAAAGGGACAAGGCAACAACTCTTACAATTCCAACTATAGCATCCTGCAAGATACTGTTCTTAATTATGCAACTACCTGTTTTGCCAAAGCAGAGATGCTTAATTTTGTTTTGCCTGCAGTACAGATCTGTCTCATACTACTAGTAAAGGCCCAGTATTTATTTCAACAAATATTTTATATTTTCTATTCTTAATTTTAGGGGCTTGCAGCACCCTACTTCCCACTGCTATGCATGTACTTCAGTTCAAGTGAATTGTGCCAAATAGCTCTACTGTACTGCTTTGCTAATATCACATGTACTGTACTGTAGGCTACTCTGCTGTACTGCTTTGCTAATATCACATGTACTGTACTGTAGGCTACTCTGCTGCACTGCTTTGCTAATATCACATGTACTGTACTGTAGGCTACTCTACTGTACTGCTTTGCTAATATCACATGTACTGTAGTGTAGGCTACTCTGCTGCACAGCTTTGATAATATCACATGTACTGTACTGTAGGCCACTCTGCTGTACTGCTTTGCTAATATCACATGTACTGTACTGTAGGCTACTCTGCTGCACAGCTTTGATAATATCACATGTACTGTACTGTAGGCTACTCTGCTGTACTGCTTTGCTAATATCACATGTACTGTACTGTAGGCTACTCTGCTGTACTGCTTTGATAATATCACATGTACTGTAGGCTACTCTGCTGTACTGCTTTGATAATATCACATGTACTGTACTGTAGGCTACTCTACTGTACTGCTTTAATAATATCACATGTACTGTACTGTAGGCTACTCTGCTGTACTTCCTGACATGTTTGGAGACAATTCAATGTAGACCATTTTGCTTTAATTTCCAATTGCTTTAAGTAATAAAAGTGATTGAATGAAGAAGAAAGGAGACATCCTAAATGAACCATGAGTATCTGAGATCAGGCTTGTTTGTACGTTAAGTTCTCCTGTGTTATGGTCCCTTAGTCTCTAAGCCTCAGGAGCGAGAGAGAGAGAGAGAAAATAAGAGGAGAGCAGGTGTTTATTATGCTCATTATGAAAATGAAAACAGGTTTTTATATCAGCAATATAAAACACATTTAGGTGTCATTACTGTTGTTCTGGAGCTGTCTGGGACTCCATACCTAGTTAATACCGAGCTGGATATCTTTGTGTGTTCTGTGTGTGTGTGTGTGTGTGTGTGTCTGCATGCGTGTGTGTGTGTGTTTTGCTATAGTTAAACAGTAGAGAGCGCTGTAGACTCATGTGGTGAGCTGCACAGAAGGGACAGAGTCCTGTAGGAGACAGGGAGATCACAACACAGCATAACATAGTGGATCAAATTATTTTATGAGATATCAGACACACACACATTTTGTAACAGAGATAGAGAGGGAGAGAAAGCAAGAGAGGAAGATGGCAATAGGAGAAAGAGAGACCGACACTGACAAAGATACATTTAAAGTTGTATTTGTCACATGCACAAGTACAGTGAAATGCTTAACTTGCAAGCCATTCCCAACAATGCAGTATTAAAAATCAAGATAGTACAACTAAAAACATGAGAGATGAGAAATAAGAGACAAAGAAGAAAAAAACAGGAGAATGTAAGCTATTCACAGGGTTGGTGTCAGTAGCACATTTACAGTGTGCAGGGATACTGGAGTAGTTGAGGTAGATATGTACCTGTAGGCAGGAGATTAGGAGAAAGTCACTGATAGAAGGATAAATAATAATAATAATAATAATAGTAGCAAACAATATGGCAGCAGCATAAGTGATGTGTGGGTGTGTGCGTGGTGGTGAGTGTGTCAGTTGAGGCTGCTGAGGGGAGGACGGCTCATAATAATGGCTTGAACGGAATAAATGGAATGGCATCAAACACATGGAAACCTTGTGTTTGATGTATTTGACACCATTACTCCGATTCCGCTCCAGCCATTACCATGAGCCCGTCCTCCCCAATCAAGGTGCCCCCAACCTCCTGCGGTGTGTGTATTTGAGTGTATGTGTGTGGGTGTTAGTGTGAGTGTGCAAGAACGTCAGTGTAGGCGTGATAGGCAGATATGCATGTAAATGGCTGAAAAGTCACTGGAATATATAAAGAACAAAAATATAAACGCAACATGTAAAGTGTTGGTCCCATGTTTCATGAGCTGAAATAAAAGATCTTAGGAATGTTCCATACGCACAAAATTATTGTGCACAAATTTGTTTACATCACTGTTAGAGAGCATTTCTTCTTTTCCAAGATGATCCATCCACCTGACAGGTGTGGCATATCAAGAAAGTGATTATACAGCATCATCATTACACACTGCACCTTGTGCTGGGGAACAATAAAAGGCCACAAAAAGGTGCAGTTTTGTCACACAACACAATGCCACAGATGTCTCGAGTTATAGGGAATTGGCATGCTGACTGCAGGAATGTCCACCAGAGCTGTTGCCAGATAATTTAATATTAATTTCTCTACCATAAGTTAATGTATAGAGATACCGTGCCGAGATGCCGAGGCCCATGGTCGTGCCATTCATCAGCCGCCATCACCTCATGCTTCAGCATGATAATGCACGTCCCCATGCTGCAAGGATCTGTACTCAAATTCTAGAAGCTGAAAATGTTCCAGTTCTTCCATGGCCTGCATACTCACCAAACATTTCACCCATTGAGCATGTTTGGGATGCTCTGGATCGACGTGTGCGACAGTGTGTTCCACTTCTCGCCAATATCCAGCAATTTTGCACAGCCATTGAAGAGAGTCAGACAACATTCCACAGGCCACAAACAACAGCCTGATCAACTCTATACGAAGGAGATATGGCACGCTGCATGAGGCAAGTGGTGGTCACACCAGGTACTGACTGGTTTTCTGATCCACGCCCCTACTTTTTTTTTAAGGTATCTGTGACCAACAGATGCACATCTGTATTCACAGTAATGGGAAATCCATAGATTAAGCCCAATTAATTTATTTCAATTGATTTATTTCAATCCTTATATGAATTGTAACTCAGTAAAAAAATTGAAATTGTTGCATGTTGCATTTACATTTTTGTTCAGTAATATAAATGTTTATGCTAATATACTAATACAGTGCATTCGGAAAGTATTCAGACCCCTTGACTTTTCCACATTTTGTTACATTACATCCTTATTCTAAAATGGATCAAATTGTTTTTTCCCCTCATCAATCTACTCACAATACCCCATAATGACAAAGCAAAAACTGAAATATCACATTTACATAAGTATTCAGACCCGGCCAAACTGAACAATCGAGGGAGAAGGGCCTTGGTCAGGGAGGTGACCAAGAACCCGATGGTCTCTGACAGAGCTCCATAGTTCCTCTGTGGAGATGGGAGAACCTTCCAGAAGACAACCATCTCTGCATCCCTCCACCAATCAGTGGCAGCATCATGCAGTGATGATGTTTTTCAGCGGCAGGGACTGGGAGACTAGTCAGGATCGAGGGAAAGATGAAAGGTGCAAAGCACAGAGTGATCCTTGATGAAAACCTGCTCCAACGCACTCAGGACCTCAGACCGGGGCGAAGATTCACGTTCCTACAGGACAACCACCCTAAACTCACAGCCAAGACAACGCAGGAGTGGCTTCTGGACAAGTGTCTGAATGTCCTTGAGTGGCCCAGCCCAGCCATCGAACATCTCTGGAGAGACTTGAAAATTGCTGTGCAGCAACGATCCCCATCCAACCTGACAGAGCTAGAGAGGATCTACAGAGAAGAATGGGAGAAACTCCCCAAATACAGGTGTGCCAAGCTTGTAGCGTCATACCCAAGAAGACTAGAGGCTGTAAGCGCTGCCAAAGGTGCTTCAACAAACTACTGAGTAAAGGGTCTGAATACTTATGGAAATGTGATATTTCTTTTTTTTTGTTGCAACAATTTCTAAAAACCTGTTTTTTCTTTGTCATTATGGGGTATTGTGTGGAGACCAACACTTATCGAATGCACTATACATGTAAATAGGATTAATAGCGACCAGTAGCAGGATAAATAGATACACTACATGACCAAAAGTATGTGGACACCTGCTCGTTGACCATCTCATTCCAAAATCATGTGCATTAATATGGAGTTGGTGCCACCCTTTGCTGCTCTAACAGCCTCCACTCTTCTGGGAAGGCTTTCCACTAGATGTTGGAACATTTCTGCGGGGACTTGCTTCCATTCAGCCACAAGAGCATTAGTGAGGTTGGGACTGATGTTGGGCGAATAGGCCTAGCTCGCAGTCGGCATTCCAATTCATCCCTAAGGTGTTTGAAGAGGTTGAGGTCAGGGCTCTATGCCCCCTCCACCAAACTTTACAGTTGGCACTATGCATTGGGGCAGGTAGCATTCTCCTGGCATCCTCCAAACCCAGATCCATCTGTCGGACGGCCAGATGGTGAAGCATGATTCATCACTCCAGAAAACGCATTTCCACTTCTCCAGAGTCCAATGCCAGCGAGCTTTACACCACTCCAGCTGACGCTTGGCATTACACATCTTAGGCTTATGTGCGACTGCTTGGCCATGGAAACCCATTTCAATAAGCCCACGGCAAACAGTTCTTGTGCTGACGTTGCTTCCAGAGGCAGTTTGGAACTAGGTATTGAGTGTTGCAACCGAGGACAAACAATTTTTATGTGCTTCAGCACTCAGCGGTCTCATTCTTTGAGCTTGTGCGGCCTATCACTTCGCGGCTGAGCCGTTGTTGCTCCTAGACGTTTCCACTTCACAATAACATCACTTGCAGTTGACCGAGGCAGCTCTAGCAGGGAATACATTTGATGAACTGGCTTGTTGGAAAGGTGGCATCCTATGACGGTGCCACATTGAAAGTAACTGAGCTCTTCAGTAAGGACATCGTACTGCCAATGTTTGTCTACGGCAATTGTATGGCTGTGTGCAACGGGTGTGGCTGAAATAGCCAAATCCACTAATTTGAAGGGGTGTCCACATACTTTGTATATATAGTGTAGATACTAATGGTAATGGCAATCAATAGTCAATGAATAGCAGCGTAGTGTTAGTAATTCATTTAATCAATAATCATTTTTTAGCAGTGTAGGTGTGAGGGGGTATGTGCCTGTGAGCATAAGTGTGTGGCGTCAGTAATAAGTGTGTGAGTTACACGGAACCCAAACCGGCTGCGCGCATGCGCGCTATCGTGCATACATTTATTTTGTCCCCTTACACCAAACACGATCACAACACGCAGGTTAAAATATCAAAACAAACTCTGAACCAATGACATTAATTTTGGGACAGGTTGAAAAGCATTAAACATGTATGGCAATTTAGCTAGTTAGCTTGCACTTGCTAGCTAATTTGTCCTATTTAGTTAGCTTGCTGTTGCTAGTTAATTTGTCCTGGGATATAAACATTGAGTTGTTATTTTACCTGAAATGAACAAGGTCCTCTACTCCGACAATTAATCCACACATAAAACGGCCAACCGAATCGTTTCTAGTCATCTCTCCTCCTTCCAGGCTTTTTCATCTTTGAACTTATATGGTGATCGGCATCTAAACTTTCATAGTATTGCCACGACGACCGGCAAAACAGTTCGTCTTTCAATCAGCCACGTGGGTATAACCAATGAGGAGATGGCACGTGGGTACCTGCTTCTATAAACCAATGAGGAGATGGGAGAGGCAGGACTTTCAGCGCGATCTGCGTCAGAAATAGAAAGGAGTTCTATTTTAGCCCTTGGCATCGCAGATGTTTGTTGGCGCGCGCGAGCAGTGTGGGTGCAATAATTGAATAACATGGATTTCTACATTTATTTTGCGACACTCGCGCACGCGACGTGTCCGGGCTGGTCAGCATGTAAGGGTGTATGTGAGTGTGTGTATGTGATCATGTGTGTGCATCACAGTAGGTTGGTGCCACCTTCATTGGGGAGGATGGGCTCGTGGTAATGGTTGGAGTGGAATTAGTAGAATGGCATCAATGGACACCAGGTGTTTGATGTCATTCCATTTGCTCCGTTCCAGCCATTATTATGAGCCGTCCTCCCCTCAGCAGCCTCCACTGGTGTGCGTGTGAGTAAGACTAACAGTGAGGGTGTGTGTCTGAGTGGGTAGATCCCTGTGGATGGGCTTAGAGTCAATAGTCTCTGCGAGAGCATTAGTTGTTAGCCATTTAACAGTCTTACTGTATGTCTAGGGGATAGAAGCTGTTACGAGGACAAAGACACAGAGAGACAGAGAAAACAACACCACAAGTAAGAGAACATCAGACAGGGATCAGACTGATTGGTCTGTGCGTAGCCAGCTAGCCTCAGCCAGCACATTTACATAAGGCCAAACCTCTTCACATCTCTCCACATAACAACCACTCTGTATCCCTCATTAACCATCTCTAACACTACCTTTCTATCTCTCTAAAAAAAACACACAAATGCAATCTGTCTCTGTGACACTTAAATGATCAAATCTATTTCCATCATGCCTCCAATCTCTCTTCCCTTCCTTTCCTTCCCCCATGGGTTACAGATGTATGTGTGTGTGTGTGTGTGTGTGTGTGTGTGTTACACAGCAGCCCAGGGTTTTTATAAGCAGAATTCTATTTCCTCTCTCTCTGCATTAAATTGCTTCCCCTACTAAACTAGTTCACAACCTCAATGGATAATACAGTAATGATAAAACTTGATCAATAAGCTGGGATACACTAACTCACTCACTCAGTGTTGAACACACATAGGCACACGACACACACACACATGCATGAACACACACACAACACACACACACATTCACACAGTTGATGTGCTCGTCTTTAGCCATCTAGTGATTAGCCAGTGCTAATGGCTTATTGGCCCACTGCCTCTAGCAAGCTGATGGTGCTCTGGGTCTGGGACTGCTAATGACATTATCATACCAATGATACTGCCTCTCTCTTTATCTCTCTTTTTGGCTCTCTCTTTTTATCTCCCACTTTCTGTCTCTCTCTCTTTTTCTGTCTCTCTCTCTCTTTCTGTCTCACTCTCTTTCTCTCAATCTCTCTCTCTTCCTCTCCCTCTATTTTTTGAATCACTCCCCACTGGGCACAAACTGGTTGAATCAATGTTGTTTCACTTGAAGAAAGTAATCTGTTGTGTTGAGGGTGAAATTTCAACCACAGGATTATATCATCATGGTAACCAATTTTCAACAGACAAACTATATTTGTTGAATTTGTACTTTGGAAACAATGTCAGATCTTTAAAGTTATATCCACTATCAGAAAGAAACAATAGGCTGGCCAGCACCTCCTATTGAATAATTGACTTATATACAGCTATCCATTTGGTCTCCCATCCAGGGTTTTAACCAAACCAAACCCAGACCTGCTTAGCTTTAATATGTCGCCGACTACTAATATGCTATAGTGGCAATGATTATTGAGAGATCTCTTAATAACTAAATGGATTTCCTGTTTCTATTGAAGTCATTCCAAAGGGTAGGTTTAACAGTGCAAATTAAATGTAACCATACTTTACAGGTCATATATCATCAATATTTATGCCTAAATCGCATTTGTCATCAACAGCTATTGTTTCAATTAAACTAAAAATAGACCATTTTTTTTTTCCAGGTAAGTTGACTGAGAACACGTTCTCATTTACAGCAACGACCTGGGGAATAGTTACAGGGGAGAAATGTAAACTGTGGATTATTAGGTGACCGTGATGGTTTGAGGGCTAGATTGGGAATTTAGCCAGGACACCGGGGTTAACACCCCTACTCTTACGATAAGTGCCATGGGATCTTTAATGATCTCAGAGAGTCAGGACACCCATTTAACGTCCCATCCAAAACCCTACACAGGGCAGTGTCTTTTTGGGATATTTTTTAGACCAGAGGAAAGAGTGCCTCCTACTGGCCCTCCAACACCACTTCCAGCAGCATCTGGTGTCTCATCCAGGGACTGACCAGGACCAACCCTGCCTAGCTTCAGAAGCAAGCCAGCAGTGGTATGCAGGGTAGTATGCATAGTGGTATGCAGGGTGGAATGCAGAGTGGTATGCAAAGTGGTACAATACAATAGGCCTCGGGTTTCAAGCTTTGGTTCATTTCAAATTTCATCTTCAAGTTGTTAATTAATATGTTGGACTCACTTCTCCATCTCAACCAAAAATCTAAGTTAAAGAGTAGGACTAAATCAAATCAAACTTTATTTAAAGTGCATTTAATGTTTGATTTGATTTAGTCCTATTCTTAAACTTATTTTTTGTTTCAAATTGTTTGGGGGTTGAGATGAATCCAACATATCAAGTATTAATTTGTTGACAAACTGGAATTAAAGCCAGACTAAGTTTGTGGCACAAAAGATACATCGCGTTCAAATGTTGATATTTTGTTGCGTTGACAACCAAACACAATTCAATATCACTTTTGCAATACATGAAACAGCCTACAGTTAAGACTATCTTACAAACTAATGTAACAGTATTTATTCAACCTTAGAATGAGTAACACATCCACGGCCACATTTTGAGGTTACTGTAACTATAATTTTTGATTTTGAGAACAAGTTCTCATTTGCAACTGCGACCTGGCCAAGATAAAGCATAGCAGTGTGGACAGACAACACAGAGTTACACATGGAGTAAACAATTAACAAGTCAATAACACAGTAGAAAAAAGGAGAGTCTATATACATTGTGTGCAAAAGGCATGAGGAGGTAGGCGAATAATTACAATTTTGCAGATTAACACTGGAGTGATAAATGATCAGATGGTCATGTACAGGTAGAGATATTGGTGTGCAAAAGAGCAGAAAAGTAAATAAATAAAAACAGTATGGGGATAAGGTAGGTAAAAATGAGTGGGCTATTTACCGATAGACTATGTACAGCTGCAGCGATCGGTTAGCTGCTCAGATAGCAGATGTTTGAAGTTGGTGAGGGAGATAAAAGTCTCCAACTTCAGCGATTTTTGCAATTCGTTCCAGTCACAGGCAGCAGAGAACTGGAACGAAAGGCGGCCAAATGAGGTGTTGGCTTTAGGGATGATCAGTGAGATACACCTGCTGGAGCGCGTGTTACGGGTGGGTGTTGCCATCGTGACCAGTGAACTGAGATAAGGCGGAGCTTTACCTAGCATGGACTTGTAGATGATCTGGAGCCAGTGGGTCTGGCGGCGAATATGTAGCGAGGGCCAGCCGACTAGAGCATACAGGTCACAGTGGTGGGTGGTATAAGGTGCTTTAGTGACAAAACGGATGGCACTGTGATAAACTGCATCCAGTTTGCTGAGTAGAGTGTTGGAAGCAATTTTGTAGATGACATCGCCGAAGTCGAGGATCGGTAGGATAGTCAGTTTTACTAGGGTAAGTTTGGCGGCGTGAGTGAAGGAGGCTTTGTTGCGGAATAGAAAGCCGACTCTAGATTTGATTTTCAATTGGAGATGTTTGATATGGGTCTGGAAGGAGAGTTTACAGTCTAGCCAGACACCTAGGTACTTATAGATGACCACATATTCAAGGTCGGAACCATCCAGGGTGGTGATGCTAATCAGGCGTGTGGGTGCAGGCAGCGAACGGTTGAAAAGCATGCATTTGGTTTTACTAGCGTTTAAGAGCAGTTGGAGGCCACGGAAGGAGTGTTGTATGGCATTGAAGCTCGTTTGGAGGTTAGATAGCACAGTGTCCAAGGACGGGCCGGAAGTATATAGAATGGTGTCATCTGCGTAGAGGTGGATCAGGGAATCGCCCGCAGCAAGAGCAACATCATTGATATATACAGAGAAAAGAGTCGGCCCGAGAATTGAACCCTGTGGCACCCCCATAGAGACTGCCAGAGGACCGGACAGCATGCCCTCCGATTTGACACACTGAACTCTGTCTGCAAAGTAGTTGGTGAACCAGGCAAGGCAGTCATCAGAAAAACCGAGGCTACTGAGTCTGCCGCTAAGAATATGGTGATTGACAGAGTCGAAAGCCTTGGCAAGGTCGATGAAGACGGCTGCACAGTACTGTCTTTTATCGATGGCGGTTATGATATCGTTTAGTACCTTGAGCGTGGCTGAGGTGCACCCGTGACCGGCTCGGAAACCAGATTGCACAGCGGAGAAGGTACGGTGGGATTCGAGATGGTCAGTGACCTGTTTGTTGACTTGGCTTTCGAAGACCTTAGATAGGCAGGGCAGGGCAGGATGGAAATGTCTTGTTATGTAAAAAAGTGTTCATGTTCAAGATATCATGATGAGGTCACGGGTGTGTGGAGATCTTAACAATATGGCTGTAATAATCAGAGCAGAATCTGGAACACCAGGTACTTTTAATGTCATCAGCAATCCAGGTCATTTGGTTGTGCTATTAGATGAAGCACAGTGATAACACGTTACGTTGTTGTATAAATACTAAACATCTGACATTGTATTCCCATTTGAACTTTGTTGTGCTATTAAATGGTTGAAAGCAGTGATAACACATGGGGAATTCAACACACTTCTGGCTGTCTTGTTGAGTGTGCGAATAAAGGTTGAAATCGCATTGATCAATGTCTCAACCAAATATTACCCACATTTCCCAGTTGAAATGACGTGGTGTGCCCAGTGGGTCTCTCTCTCTTTATCTCTCTCTCTAACAACATAACGAGGGAGAGTAGGGTTCACAAGGTGTTGTTCCTGGAAATAGATGTTCATCAGGTTTTGTTAAGGGTTCTTTGCTTGTTCTAGAAAGTTGCTTGGTTTTCTGAGAAAACTAAACACCTTCTAGGGGTTGCTGAGTGTGTTTTGTTTTACAGAGAGTGTCTTCTCCGCTCTGTTTGTGGGTAATTCTAATGAACAGATACAATGTTGCCATGACAATCCTGCTAATCAACCGTGTCTACTGTAATTATACTTCATTAGAATAAGAATAGTTATTCAGATGGAAGATTGTTGCAGGAGCACTCATAGTCTGTGCCCAAATGACACTCTACTTCCTGCATAGTGCACTTCTTTAGACAGGAGGCCTATGGGCCCTGGTTAGATGTAATGTACTATATAGGGAATAGGGTGCTATTTGGGAAGCAACCATACACTCAGCATTTGTTTGCTGGGAAGAGAGACTGAGGTTGTCACATTCAGCAATCAGGTCTGTGTTTCCCTCTTCTGGTGCAGTCATCACACTCATCAAACACATTTAAAAGTCGGTGGTTAAAACGTTTTCCTGGAATCTAATGGAATCTATGCACGCCTCCCATCCTCCTGTGTGTCAGAGTCCATTAGTAACAGCAATGAGGGAAATTAACTTGACTGTGTGACACTGTGTATTGTGCGTGCGTGTGTGTCTGTGTGTCTGTGTCTGTGTCTGTGTCTGTCTGTGTGTGTGTGTGTCTGTGTCTGTGTGTGTGTGTGTGTGTCTGTGTCTGTGTCTGTGTCTGTCTGTCTGTGTGTGTGTGTGTCTGTGTCTGTGTCTGTGTGTGTGTGTGTGTGTGTGTGTGTGTGTGTGTGTGTGTGTGTGTGTGTGTGTGTGTGTGTGTGTGTGTGTGCGTGCGTGCGTGTAGAGGACAGTCATCATTACTAATCAGCCCAGATATAGGATGTGACTTTTGGAAACCGGAAGTAAAATAGAGGACAATTATCACAAGAGAAGGTGAGGTAAGGTCTTAACTTTACAAAGATAGAGAGAGAGAGAGAGGTGGAGAGAAAGAGAGGTAGATAGAGAGGTGGAGAGGTAGAGAGAGAGAGAGAGAGAGTGAGTGAGAGAGAGAGAGAGAGAGAGAGAGGTAGAGAGAGAGGTAGAGAGGTAGAGAGAGAGAGAGTGAGTGAGTGAGAGAGAGAGAGAGGTAGAGAGAGAGAGAGAGAGAGAGAGAGAGAGGTGGAGAGAAAGAGAGGTAGATGGAGAGAGAGAGAGAGAGAGGTGGAGAGAAAGAGAGATAGATAGAGAGGTGGAGAGAAAGAGAGGTGGAGAGAAAGAGGTAGATAGAGAGGTGGAGAGAGAGAGAGAGAGGTAGATAGAGAGGTGGAGAGAAAGAGAGAGAGAAAGAGAGGTAGAGAGAGAGGTGAAGAGAAAGAGAGGTAGAGAGAGAGGTGGAGAGGTACAGAGAAGGAGGAGGATCTGAGAGACATAACAGATCAATACAGTGGAATGCAGATACGTGGATACTTCTGTACACAGATCTGTGTGAAGAAGCTGGAGCAAATATACTACTAGCCAAGCAGGGAGAGAAGCTAAGGCTCTGACACGCTCACATGCATGCTCATGCACAGGTGTATGCATGCACACACACACACACACGTGCACACACAGACACACCCTACTAGCCAAGCAGGGAGAGAAACTACGGCTCTGACACGCTCACATGCATGCTCATGCACAGGTGTATGCATACACACACACAGACACACACACAGACACGCACACACACAGACACACCCTACTAGCCAAGCAGGGAGAGAAGCTAAGGCTCTGACACGCTCACATGCATGCTCATGCACAGGTGTATGCATACACACACACACACGCGCACACACAGACACACCCTACTAGCCAAGCAGGGAGAGAAGCTAAGGCTCTGACACGCTCACATGCATGCTCATGCACAGGTGTATGCATACACACACACAAACACGCGCACACACACACCCACACACAGACACACCCTACTAGCCAAGCAGGGAGAGAAGCTAAGGCTCTGACACGCTCACATGCATGCTCATGCACAGGTGTATGCATACACACACACAGACACGCGCACACACACACCCACACACAGACACACCCTACTAGCCAAGCAGGGAGAGAAGCTAAGGCTCTGACACGCTCACATGCATGCTCATGCATACACACACACAGACACACAGACATGCGCGCACACACACGCACACACACACACACACACACAGACACACCCTACTGGCCAAGCAGGGAGAGATGTCAAGGTTCTGGCTCAGGAGAAGAGAACAGATCAATACGATCAATAGAAAAGTGTGGAAGAGATAAACCATGGTGAAATTGGAAACAGTGTTTCCTGTTTGGTTTCAGGTAAATTAATGAATTTATATATTTATGAATACATGTTTAACCCCCAACTAGGCTTACTGACTTTCTTTCAATATAGTACAACTGTAACATCAAATGCAAACAGAGACACACATCCACCCATATCCATCCTTTTACTCTCATAGATATCATCTTAATCAGTGGATAATGGGTAGTCTCTTTATTCCTAGTTATATGTACATATCTACCTCAAGTACCTCGTACCCCTGCACATGGACTCCGTACTGGTACCCTGTGTATATAGCCATGTTATTACCTCGTACCCCTGCACATGGACTCCGTACTGGTACCCTGTGTATATAGCCATGTTATTACCTCGTACCCCTGCACATGGACTCCGTACTGGTACCCTGTGTATATAGCCATGTTATTACCTCGTACCCCCGCACATGGACTCCGTACTGGTACCCTGTGTATATAGCCCTGTTATTACCTCGTACCCCTGCACATGGACTCCGTACTGGTACCCTGTGTATATAGCCATGTTATTACCTCAGCCATGTTATTACCTCGTACCCCCGCACATGGACTCCGTACTGGTACCCTGTGTATATAGCCATGTTATTACCTTGTACCCCCGCACATGGACTCCGTACTGGTACCCTGTGTATATAGCCATGTTATTACCTCGTACCCCTGCACATGGACTCCGTACTGGTACCCTGTGTATATAGCCATGTTATTACCTCGTACCCCTGCACATGGACTCCGTACTGGTACCCTGTGTATATAGCCATGTTATTACCTTGTACCCCCGCACATGGACTCCGTACTGGTACCCTGTGTATATAGCCATGTTATTACCTCGTACCCCTGCACATGGACTCCGTACTGGTACCCTGTGTATATAGCCATGTTAATACCTCGTACCCCCGCACATGGACTCCGTACTCGTAACCTGTGTATATAGCCATGTTATCACCTCGTACCCCTGCACATGGACTCCGTACTGGTACCCTGTGTATATAGCCATGTTATTACCTCGTACCCCTGCACATGGACTCCGTACTGGTACCCTGTGTATATAGCCATGTTATTGCCTCGTACCCCTGCACATGGACTCCGTACTGGTACCCTGTGTATATAGCCATGTTATTACCTTGTACCCCTGCACATGGACTCAGTACTCAGTACACCTGTTGTTTAAAATTTGATTTGACTAAAGAAGAAATCATTCACAGGAATCGAACAGTACAGGAAGTTCTCTCTGAATCTGCCTGTCAATTCTGCTCTAATTGTAGTCCATGACGACAGCACTCCAACCCCGGCTAATTTTCTCTCTTGACCCCTGACCTTTCCCTCTGCTCCAATCAGACTGTCGCTGCTTTTAGCTGTCAGCTCTGTCCTCCATGCTCTCTGTTTCTCTCCTCCCTCTCTCTCCTTCTTTACTTGCTGTCTCTCTCTCTGTTCTCTCCCTCTCCTCCCTCTCTCTCCTTCTTTACTCGCTGTCTCTCTCTCTGCTCTCTCCCCTTCTTTACTCGCTGTCTCTCTCTCTGCTCTCTCCCTCTCCTCCCTCTCTCTCCTTCTTTACTCACTGTCTCTCTCTGCTCTCTGTTTCTCTCCTCCCTCTCTCTCCTTCTTTACTCGCTGTCTCTCTCTCTGCTCTCTCCCTCTCCTCCCTCTCTCTCCTTCTTTACTCGCTGTCTCTCTCTCTGTTTCTCTCCTCCCTCTCTCCTTCTTTACTCGCTGTCTCTCTGTCTGTTCTCTCCCTCTCCTCCCTCTCTCTCCTTCTTTAGTCGATGTCTCTCTCTCTGTTCTCTCCCTCTCCTCCCTCTCTCTCCTTCTTTACTCGCTGTCTCTCTCTCTGCTCTCTCCCTCTCTCTCCTTCTTTACTCGGTGTCTCTCTCTCTGCTCTCTCCCTCTCCTCCCTCTCTCTCCTTCTTTACTCGCTGTCTCTCTCTCTGCTCTCTCCCTCTGCTCCCTCTCTCTCCTTCTTTACTCGCTGTCTCTCTCTCTGCTCTCTCCTCTCCTCCCTCTCTCTCCTTCTTTACTCACTGTCTCTCTCTCTGCTCTCTCCCTCTCCTCCCTCTTTCTCTCTCCCCCTTCAATCTGGCACAATATTTTACATTACAATCAAACTATGTCATTTTTACCTTAATTAAATATTTACAAGAGCCAGCCATTGTCTGGTGCCCTAACTCTGAACCACACAGCCCAGCATGCTAATCTACATCTCACAGATAGACTGGGCTTTAGTGCACAGCTGGAGTCCGATCACAATCAGTACACAAACAAGACTGCTTCTCTCTACATATTACATATTCAGCTACACAGTGAGAATTAGATAAGTGACATCTAATCCCATCTTGCTCTCTCCAGTCAGACAAAATTATATTAATATTCTTCCTTACTCCCATGGTGTTGAGATTTACATTGTGTCAAATTTATGAGAGAGAAAAATAGTTATTATTTGTCTCTCTACAGCTCAGCCTATCAGTCAAAAAAAATCTGTCCAACAAACGAGACCAAAGCCACCTCTCAGGCTTCTCTCCACTTATGCCACATTCGCATGCTAGTCGGAACTAGGAAACTGTAATTTCTGACTTGCTAACTGGTTGAACGTGGTTTGTGTATAACAACAACCAGTTAGCAAGTCGGAAATTCCAGAGTTTCCTAGTTCAGACTAGCAAGTGAACGCGGCATAACTCTCCTAAAAAAACACTACTTCCCAGTACAATTAAGGAAATGAAGGATGAATTGAATATGAAGTGTGTGTGAGTAACTGTTTCACATTAGAATGTTGGCAGAGTTTATGTCAGCTGCTCTTGGAGCTCAGTCTCTGTCTACAAATCTAAACCCATGAAGCTTGTCTGCATGACTGAATCTCTCTCTCTACCTCTCCCTCTCCCTCTCTTCCCCTCTCTCTACCTCTCTCTCTCTCCCTCTCTTCCCCTCTCTCTACCTCTCTCTCTCCCTCTCTCTCTCTTCCCCTCTCTCTACCTCTCTCTCTCTCCCCCTCTCTCTACCTCTCTCTCTCACCTGCTACTCAGGAGGGCACCGCTTTACAAAGCGTTCAGGTAGAACTGTGTTGACTAGAATAGAGCTGACAGTCTGTGATATCATGATGTGTTGAGGTCACCATTCTATTCCTCTTGAAGTAAGGGAGGGAAATGATATACAATCAACTGTAACAGGGAATAAGACAGATGATCTTTGCTGCTTGGAGGAGAGAAAAAAGGTGTGAGAGGGAGATGGGAGGGAGTGAAGAGAGGGAGGGAGAGAAAGAGAGAAGTAGAGGTTGAGATGAAGTTACACAGAAGCAGTTCTAATGCGGGGAAGTGTGTGACTGCAGGCTTTTAATGGATTACTCCTTTCAGCAAGCACACGCATGGCTGCTTGCAAATAGATGGTTTTGTGCCTGTGCTGAATTGTAGGTGGTCCGTGGGTGGCTCAAACGGGAGTCAAAAATAAATCTCTCCTCTATCTACCTCACCAGTGTTCAGGGTGTGCAGGCTTTAGTTCCAGCCCAGCACCACCACACGTGATTTAGCTAATCAAGTTGGACTGTTAATGTGTGTAATGTGCTGTGTTGGCCATGGGCTGGTGTAAACACATACACTTCATCATGTTCTCCTCGACAAGGTTTGAAGAAGAATGCAAAACACATTATCATAGAACACTAACATGCTGTGTTTGCATTTGATGTTTATGAGACACATAGTTAACCTGTCAGTATATAGACATTATTATGAGACACATAGTTAACCTGTCAGTATATAGACATTATTATGAGACACATAGTTAACCTGTCAGTATATAGACATTATTATGAGACACATAGTTAACCTGTCAGTATATAGACATTATTATGAGACACATAGTTAACCTGTCAGTATATAGACATTATTATGAGACACATAGTTAACCTGTCAGTATATAGACATTATTATGAGACACATAGTTAACCTGTCAGTATATAGACATTATTATGAGACACATAGTTAACCTGTCAGTATATAGACATTATTATGAGACACATAGTTAACCTGTCAGTATATAGACATTATTATGAGACACATAGTTAACCTGTCAGTATATAGACATTATTATGAGACACATAGTTAACCTGTCAGTATATAGACATTATTATGAGACACATAGTTAACCTGTCAGTATATAGACATTATTATGAGACACATAGTTAACCTGTCAGTATATAAACATTATTATGGACACATAGTTAACCTGTCAGTATATAGACATTATTATGAGACACATAGTTAACCTGTCAGTATATAGACATTATTATGAGACACATAGTTAACCTGTCAGTATATAGACATTATTATGAGACACATAGTTAACCTGTCAGTATATAGACATTATTATGAGACACATAGTTAACCTGTCAGTATATAGACATTATTATGAGACACATAGTTAACCTGTCAGTATATAGACATTATTATGAGACACATAGTTAACCTGTCAGTATATAGACATTATTATGGACACATAGTTAACCTGTCAGTATATAGACATTATTATGAGACACATAGTTAACCTGTCAGTATATAGACATTATTATGAGACACATAGTTAACCTGTCAGTATATAGACATTATTATGAGACACATAGTTAACCTGTCAGTATATAGACATTATTATGAGACACATAGTTAACCTGTCAGTATATAGACATTATTATGAGTGTAGTGTGATTGATCATACAGTCTTGTGTGTGTCTGACACCTTGGAGTCGAGGTGATGCTTTAAGCAAAACAATGTACTAACACACAAACACACACACAGACACACACACAGACACACACACGCACTAACACGAAGACACACAAGCACATGCACTCACACTCACGTAATACCACACACACACACACACACACACACACTGCACAACCTTAGATTAACACCTCCCTCCCCTGATTGTCCTCTCTCTCTAATCTTGTTCATCTCCTGTCAAATTAGATTGATGACCGGGGAAACACAAATCCATATAACTGTTCCCCTGGGGAGGGAGATTAATGTGGGGTGGGGAGATGGTGGAAAGCCAGTTAAGTAGAACACTTCCCCCTAGGACATCACTCTCTCTCACACACGCGTGCGCACACACACACACACACACACGTACATAGGCACACGCATGTGTGCACGTATTGCCACTGCGACCACATCCAATACATAAGCCTCGATCCCATTACCTACTAATTAAGATGTGAATGATGTCCTCTAGGAAACTTGTGTGTGATTGAATGCTGCTGAAAACACCTTGTTATCAAGCTGGATACACAGTCAATGTCGCAATGACAATAAAAGCCACACGAACATGCACGCGCACACACACACACACACACATATAAACAATCAAACATAAACACACACACTCACACACACATACACACACAGTCCTGTTTTAAACCATGTACAGTATGTTATTGCCGTTGCCACTTGACACCTTGATGATTAATTGGTGTTCTACTTTTAATGCATTTAGGTATCATCAGTCTTACTGTAAAATGGAAGATGACACAGTCTTCCTCTCTCTCTCTACCACACCTGCTGTCTCGACCTCTGAATGCTTGGCTATGAAAAGCCAACTGACATTTACTCCTGAGGTGCTGACCTGTTGCACCCTCGACAACCACTGTGATTATTATTTGACCCTCCACCTGACACAGCCAGAAGAGGACTGGCCATATCTCAGAGCCTGGTTCCTCTCCAGGTTTCTTCCTAGCTTCCTGAATTTCTCTGGAGTTTTTCCTAGCCACTGTGCTTCTACCTCTGCATTGCTTGCTGTTTGAGGTTTTAGGCTGGATTTCTTTATAAGCACTTTGTAAATACATGTGATTGATTTGATTGATATACACATGCATACGACTCAAACCGAATAGAAAGTTATTCTAACCTCAACCTACACATATGGTTACCTAACAGACTCGGTGGATTTGCTTCGTCTTTCAGCAGTAGCTCCTGTAGGTTGAATGACTTTTTCTTAGATGTGAGTCAGGTTATTGTGCAACATCCAGCTCTTCAATAGCAGAATCTCAAAGACATATGTATCAGAATAGTAGCGGTAGATGGGGAAACATCACATTGTGGTATAAGCTATTGGTCTAATATTGGGCTCTATGTTGCTGGTTGACACACTGAAGATGCAGTACTTCAGTTCCATTTATTTAGATGGAGAGATAAAAATAAGAAAAGAGGTGAGGAGAGTAGTAGGGGAGGAAAGGAGAGAATAGGGGAGGAGAGGAGAGAATAGGGGAGGAGAGGAGAGAATAGGGGAGGAGAGGAGAGAATAGGGGAGGAGAGGAGAGAATAGGGGAGGAGAGGAGATAGGGGAGGAGAGGAGAGAATAGGGGAGGAGAGGAGAGAATAGGGGAGGAGAGAATAGGGGAGGAGAGGAGAGAATAGGGGAGGAGAGGAGAGAATAGGGGAGGAGAGAATAGGGGAGGAGAGGATAGGGGAGGAGAGGAGAGAATAGGGGAGGAGAGGAGAGAATAGGGGAGGAGAGGAGAGAATAGGGGAGGAGAGGAGAGAATAGGGGAGGAGAGGATAGGGGAGGAGAGGAGAGAATAGGGGAGGAGAGGAGAGAATAGGGGAGGAAAGGATAGGGGAGGAGAGGAGAGAATAGGGGAGGAGAGGATAGGGGAGGAGAGGAGAGAATAGGGGAGGAGAGGAGAGAATAGGGGAGGAGAGGAGAGAATAGGGGAGGAGAGGAGAGAATAGGGGAGGAGAGGAGAGAATAGGGGAGGAGAGGAGAGAATAGGGGAGGAGAGGATAGGGGAGGAGAGGAGAGAATAGGGGAGGAGAGGAGAGAATAGGGGAGGAGAGGAGAGAATAGGGGAGGAGAGGAGAGAATAGGGGAGGAGAGGAGAGAATAGGGGAGGAGAGGAGAGAATAGGGGAGGAGAGGAGAGAATAGGGGAGGAGAGGAGAGAATAGGGGAGGAGAGAATGGGGAGGAGAGTAGTAGGGGAGGAGAGGAGAGAATAGGGGAGGAGAGGAGAGAATAGGGGAGGAGAGGAGAGTAGTAGGGGAGGAGAGGAGAGAATAGGGGAGGAGAGGATATGAGAGGAGAGGAGAGGAGAGAATAGGGGAGAAGAGGAGAGAATAGGGGAGGAGAGAATAGGGCAGAATAGGGGAGGAGATGAGAGAATAGGGGAGGATAGGGGAGGAGAGAATAGGGGAGGATAGGGGAGGAGAGGAGAGACTAGGGGAGGAGAGAATAGGGGAGGAGAGGAGAGAATAGGGGAGGAGAGAATAGGGGAGGAGAGAATAGGGGAGGAGAGAATAGGGGAGGAGAGAATAGGGGAGTATTAGGAGAGAATAGAGAGAATAGGGGAGGAGAGTAGTAGGGGAGGAAGGAGAGAATAGGGGAGGATAGTAGTAGGGGAGGAGAGGAGCGAATAGGGAAGGAGAGAATAGGGGATGAGAGGAGAGAATAGGGGAGGAGAGGAGAGAATAGGGGAGGAAAGGAGAGAATAGGGGAGGATAGGAGAGAATAGGGGAGGAGAGTAGTAGGGGATGAGAGAATAGGGAAGGGGAGGAGAGAATAGGGGAGGAGAGGAGAGAATATGGGAGGAGAGAATAGGGGAGGAGAGGAGAGAAAAGGGGAGGAGAGGAGAGAATAGGGGAGGAAAGGAGAGAATAGGGGAGGAGAGAATAGGGCAGGGGAGGAGAGGACAGGGGAGGAGAGGAGAGAATAGGGGAGGAGAGAATAGGGGAGGAGAGAATCGGGCAGGGGAGGAGAGGACAGGGGAGGAGAGGACAGGGGAGGAGAGGAGAGAATAGGGCAGGAGAGGAGAGAATAGGGGAGGAGAGAATAGGGCAGGGGAGGAGAGGACAGGGGAGGAGAGGACAGGGGAAGAGAGGAGAGGACAGGGGAAGAGAGGAGAGAATAGGGCATTGGAGGAGAGGAGAGAATAGGGGAGGAGAGGACAGAATAGGGGAAGAGAGGAGAGGACAGGGGAGGGGAGGGGAGGAGAGGACAGGGGAGGAGAGGAGAGAATAAGGCAGGGGAGGAGAGAATAGGGGAGGAGAGGAGAGAATAGGGCAGGAGAGAATAGGGCAGGGGAGGAGAGGACAGGGGAGGAGAGGAGAGAATAGGGGAGGAGAGAATAAGGGAGGAGAGAATCGGACAGGGGAGGAGAGGACAGGGGAGGAGAGGAGAGAATAGGGGAGGAGAGAATAGGGCAGGAGAGGAGAGAATAGGGGAAGAGAATAGGGCAGGGGAGGAGAGGACAGGGGAGGAGAGGACAGGGGAAGAGAGGAGAGGACAGGGGAAGAGAGGAGAGGACAGGGGAAGAGAGGAGAGAATAGGGCATTGGAGGAGAGGAGAGAATAGGGGAGGAGAGGACAGAATAGGGGAAGAGAGGAGAGGACAGGGGAGGGGAGGGGAGGAGAGGACAGGGGAGGAGAGGAGAGAATAAGGCAGGGGAGGAGAGAATAGCGGAGGAGAGGAGAGAATAGGGGAGGAGGGACAGGGGAAGAGAGAAGAGGACAGGGGAGGAGAGGACAGGGGAGGAGAGGACAGGGGAGGAGAGGACAGGGGAGGAGAGGAGAGAATTGGGGAGGGGAGGAGAGTAGTAGGGGAGGAGTAGAGAGTAGTAGGGGAGGAGTGGAGAGTAGTAGGAGATAAGAGGAAAGGAGAGGAGAGTAGTAGGAGAGAAGAGGACAGGACAGGTGTAGGGGAGGAGATGAGAAGGTGAGGAGAGGAGAGTAGTAGGGGAGGAGAGTAGTAGGGGAGCAGTAGAGAGTAGTAGGGGAGGAGTAGAGAGTAGTAGGGAAGGAGTGGAGAGTAGCAGGGGAGGAGAGGACAGGGGAGAAGAGGAGAGTAGTAGGGGAGGAAGTAGAGTAGTAGGAGAGAAGAGGACAGGGGAGGAGAGGAGAATAGTAGGGGAGGGGTGGACAGGAGTAGGTGAGGAGAAGAGTAGGGGAGGGAAGGAGAGTAGTAGGGGAGGAGAGGAGAGTAGTAGGTGAGGAGAGGACAGTAGTAGGTGAGGAGTGGACAGTAGTAGGGGAGGAGTGAAGAGTAGTAGGGTAGGAGAGTAGTAGGGGAGGAGTGGAGAGTAGTAGGGGAGTAGAGAAGTAGATGAGGAGAGGAGAGTAGTAGGGGAGGAGAGTAGTAGGGGAGGAGAGGAGTAGGGGAGGAGAGGAGTAGGGGAGGAGAGGAGTAGGTGAGGAGAGGAGAGTAGTAGGGGAGGAAAGGAGTAGGTGAGGAGAGTAGTAGTGGAGGAGAGGAGAGTAGTAGGGGAGGAGAGTAGTAGGGGAGGAGAGGAGAGTAGTAGGGGAGGAGAGGAGTAGGGGAGGAGAGGAGTAGGGGAGTAGTAGAGAGTAGTAGGGGAGGAGAGTAGTATGGGAGGAGAGGAGTAGGTGAGGAGAGGAGAGTAGTAGGGGAGGAAAGGAGTAGGTGAGGACAGTAGTAGGGGAGGAGAGGAGAGTAGTAGGGGAGGAGAGTAGTAGGGGAGGAGAGGAGTAGGGGAGGAGTGGACAGTAGTAGGGGAGGAGAGTAGTAGGGGAGGAGTGTTGAGGAGTAGGGTAGGGGAAGAGAGGAGTAGGGGAGGAGAAATGTAGGGGAGGAGGGTAGTAGGGGAGGAGATGAGGGAAGTAGGGGAGGAGAGGAGAGAAGTAGGGGAGGAGAGTAGTAGGGGAGGAGAGGACAAGGGAGAAGAGGAGAGTAGTAGGGGAGGAGTGGAGAGTATTAGTGGAGATTAGTAGGGGAGGAGTGGAGAGTAGTAGGGGAGGAGACGAGAGAAGTAGTGGAGGAGAGGAGAGAAGTAGGGGAGGAGGGTAGTAGGGGAGGAGGGGAGAAAAGTAGGGGAGAGGGTAGTAATAGGGGAGAAGAGAAAGGTAGGGGAGGAGAGGAGAGAAGTAGGGGAGGAGAGTAGTAGGGGAGGAGACGAGAGAAGTAGTGGAGGAGAGGAGAGAAGTAGGGGAGGAGGGTAGTAGGGGAGGAGAGGAGAAAAGTAGGGGAGAGGGTAGTAATAGGGGAGAGGAGAAAGGTAGGGGAGGAGAGGAGAGAAGTAGGGGAGGAGAGTAGTAGGGGAGGAGAGGACAAGGGAGAAGAGGAGAGTAGTAGGGGAGGAGTGGAGAAGAGTAGGGGAGGAGAGTAGTAGGGGAGGAGAGGAGTAGGTGAGGAGAGGAGTAGGTGAGGAGAGTAGTAGGGGAGGAGAGTAGTAGGGCAGGAGACGAGTAGGTGAGGAGAAGAGAGTAGTAGGGGAGGGGAGGAGTAGGGGAGGAGTGGAGTAGGGGAGAAGTGGAGAGTAGTAGGGGAGGAGAGTAGTCAGGGAGGAGAGGACAAGGGAGAAGAGGAGAGTAGTTGGGGAGGAGTGGAAAGCATTAGGGGAAAGGTGGAGTAGTGGAGGAGTGGAGAGTAGTAGGGGAGGAGAGGAGAAAAACGTGGAGCATTGGTACTAACCCTAAGTTTGGAGTGTTGGGCTTTAACCCTTCTAACAAAAACATCTGTAGAGACAGAATGGTTAGAGCTAGAGGAGGAGGAGAGGAGTAGGGGAGGAGTGGAGAGTAGTAGGGGAGGAGAGTAGTCAGGGAGAGGAGGACAAGGGAGAAGAGGAGAGTAGTTGGGGAGGAGTGGAGAGTATTCGGTGAGGAGAGTAGTAGGAGAGGAGTGGAGAGTATTAGGGGAGGAGAGTAGTAGGGGAGGAGAGGAGGAGGAGAGGAGAGTAGTAGGGGAGGAGTGGAGAGTATTAGGGGAGGAGAGTAGTAGGGGAGGAGTGGAGAGTATTAGGGGAGGGGAGGACAAGAGAGAAGAGGAGAGTAGTAGGGCATAAGAGTAGTTGGGGAGGAGTGGAGAGTATTAGGGGAGGAGAGGACAAGGGAGAAGAGGAGAGTAGTAGGGGAGGAGTGGAGAGTATTAGTGGAGATTAGTAGGGGAGGAGTGGAGAGTAGTAGGGGAGGAGACGAGAGAAGTAGTGGAGGAGAGGAGAGAAGTAGGGGAGGAGGGTAGTAGGGGAGGAGGGGAGAAAAGTAGGGGAGAGGGTAGTAATAGGGGAGAAGAGAAAGGTAGGGGAGGAGAGGAGAGAAGTAGGGGAGGAGAGTAGTAGGGGAGGAGACGAGAGAAGTAGTGGAGGAGAGGAGAGAAGTAGGGGAGGAGGGTAGTAGGGGAGGAGAGGAGAAAAGTAGGGGAGAGGGTAGTAATAGGGGAGAGGAGAAAGGTAGGGGAGGAGAGGAGAGAAGTAGGGGAGGAGAGTAGTAGGGGAGGAGAGGACAAGGGAGAAGAGGAGAGTAGTAGGGGAGGAGTGGAGAAGAGTAGGGGAGGAGAGTAGTAGGGGAGGAGAGGAGTAGGTGAGGAGAGGAGTAGGTGAGGAGAGTAGTAGGGGAGGAGAGTAGTAGGGCAGGAGACGAGTAGGTGAGGAGAAGAGAGTAGTAGGGGAGGGGAGGAGTAGGGGAGGAGTGGAGTAGGGGAGAAGTGGAGAGTAGTAGGGGAGGAGAGTAGTCAGGGAGGAGAGGACAAGGGAGAAGAGGAGAGTAGTTGGGGAGGAGTGGAAAGCATTAGGGGAAAGGTGGAGTAGTGGAGGAGTGGAGAGTAGTAGGGGAGGAGAGGAGAAAAACGTGGAGCATTGGTACTAACCCTAAGTTTGGAGTGTTGGGCTTTAACCCTTCTAACAAAAACATCTGTAGAGACAGAATGGTTAGAGCTAGAGGAGGAGGAGAGGAGTAGGGGAGGAGTGGAGAGTAGTAGGGGAGGAGAGTAGTCAGGGAGAGGAGGACAAGGGAGAAGAGGAGAGTAGTTGGGGAGGAGTGGAGAGTATTCGGTGAGGAGAGTAGTAGGAGAGGAGTGGAGAGTATTAGGGGAGGAGAGTAGTAGGGGAGGAGAGGAGGAGGAGAGGAGAGTAGTAGGGGAGGAGTGGAGAGTATTAGGGGAGGAGAGTAGTAGGGGAGGAGTGGAGAGTATTAGGGGAGGGGAGGACAAGAGAGAAGAGGAGAGTAGTAGGGCATAAGAGTAGTTGGGGAGGAGTGGAGAGTATTAGGGGAGGAGAGGACAAGGGAGAAGAGGAGAGTAGTAGGGGAGGAGTGGAGAGTATTAGTGGAGATTAGTAGGGGAGGAGTGGAGAGTAGTAGGGGAGGAGACGAGAGAAGTAGTGGAGGAGAGGAGAGAAGTAGGGGAGGAGGGTATTAGGGGAGGAGGGGAGAAAAGTAGGGGAGAGGGTAGTAATAGGGGAGAAGAGAAAGGTAGGGGAGGAGAGGAGAGAAGTAGGGGAGGAGAGTAGTAGGGGAGGAGACGAGAGAAGTAGTGGAGGAGAGGAGAGAAGTAGGGGAGGAGGGTAGTAGGGGAGGAGAGGAGAAAAGTAGGGGAGAGGGTAGTAATAGGGGAGAGGAGAAAGGTAGGGGAGGAGAGGAGAGAAGTAGGGGAGGAGAGTAGTAGGGGAGGAGAGGACAAGGGAGAAGAGGAGAGTAGTAGGGGAGGAGTGGAGAAGAGTAGGGGAGGAGAGTAGTAGGGGAGGAGAGGAGTAGGTGAGGAGAGGAGTAGGTGAGGAGAGTAGTAGGGGAGGAGAGTAGTAGGGCAGGAGACGAGTAGGTGAGGAGAAGAGAGTAGTAGGGGAGGGGAGGAGTAGGGGAGGAGTGGAGTAGGGGAGAAGTGGAGAGTAGTAGGGGAGGAGAGTAGTCAGGGAGGAGAGGACAAGGGAGAAGAGGAGAGTAGTTGGGGAGGAGTGGAAAGCATTAGGGGAAAGGTGGAGTAGTGGAGGAGTGGAGAGTAGTAGGGGAGGAGAGGAGAAAAACGTGGAGCATTGGTACTAACCCTAAGTTTGGAGTGTTGGGCTTTAACCCTTCTAACAAAAACATCTGTAGAGACAGAATGGTTAGAGCTAGAGGAGAGGAGGAGGAGAGGAGTAGGGGAGGAGTGGAGAGTAGTAGGGGAGGAGAGTAGTCAGGGAGAGGAGGACAAGGGAGAAGAGGAGAGTAGTTGGGGAGGAGTGGAGAGTATTCGGTGAGGAGAGTAGTAGGAGAGGAGTGGAGAGTATTAGGGGAGGAGAGTAGTAGGGGAGGAGAGGAGGAGGAGAGGAGAGTAGTAGGGGAGGAGTGGAGAGTATTAGGGGAGGAGAGTAGTAGGGGAGGAGTGGAGAGTATTAGGGGAGGGGAGGACAAGAGAGAAGAGGAGAGTAGTAGGGCATAAGAGTAGTTGGGGAGGAGTGGAGAGTATTAGGGGAGGAGAGGACAAGGGAGAAGAGGAGAGTAGTAGGGGAGGAGTGGAGAGTATTAGGGGAGGAGAGTAGTAGGGGAGAAGAGGAGAGTAATAGGGGAGGAGTAGAGAGTATTAGGGGAGGAGAGTAGTAGGGGAGGAGTGGAGAGTATTAGGGGGGAGAGTAGTAGGGGAGGAGTGGCGAGAAGTAGGGGGGGAGAGTAGTAGGGGAGGAGAGGAGTAGGTGAGGAGAGGAGAGTAGTAGGAGATAAGGGGACAGGAGATGAGAGTAGTAGGAGAGAAGAGGACAGGAGAGGTGTTGGGGAGGAGAGGAGAAGGTGAGGAGAGGAGAGTAGTAGGGGAGGAGAGTAGTAGGGGAGGAGTAGAGAGTAGTAGGGGAGGAGAGTAGTAGGGGAGGAGTGTAGGGGAGGGGAGGAGTAGGGGAGAAGAGGAAAAGGGAGAAGAGGAGAGTAGTAGGGAGGGAGTGGAGAGTATTAGTGGAGATTAGTAGGGGAGGAGCGTAGTAGGGGAGGAGAGTAATAAGTGTTTTATATCATTTTAAAGTTAATCTTGTTGTTAATTTCAAATAGGCTTTTCAGCGAAAACACTACAAACGATTATGTTAGGTCTCCACCGAACCACAATAAGCACAGCCATTTTCCAGCGAAATTTAGCATTCACAAAAAGCAGAAATAGAGATAAAATTAATCACTAACCTTGAATTATCTTCATCAGATGACACTCATAGGACTTCATATTACACAATACATGCATGTTTTGTTTGAAAAAGTTCATATTTATATAAAAAAATCTGAGTTTACATTGGCGTATTAGATTCACTAGTTCCAAAAACATTTTGCATAGCCACATCGTTTCAACAGAAATATTCATCATAAATGTAGACGATAATACAAGTTATACACATGGAATTATAGATATACCTCTCCTCAATGCAACCGCTGTGTCAGATTTCAAAAAAAGTTTACGGAAAAAGCAACCCATGCAATAATCTGAGACGGAGCTCAGAACAGTAGCCAAATTAGCCACCATGTTGGAGTCAACAAAAAACAGAATATACATGATAAATAATTCCTTACCTTTGATGAACTTCATCAGAATGCAGTCCTAGGAATCCCAGGTCCACAATAAATGCTTGATTTGTTTGAAAATGTCCATTATTTATGTCCAATTAGCTACTTTGGTTAGCACGTTTGTTAAACAATTCCAAAATCACAAAGCACGTCCACTATAACGTGACGAAATGTTCAAAAGTTCCGTAACAGTCAGTAGAAACATGTCAAAGGATGTACTGAATCAATCTTTAGAATGTTGTTTACATATATCTTGAATAACATTCCAATCGGAGAATTAGAATGACTTCAGATGACCGGTGGAATGCAGGTCCTTCCCCTGTGAACGCGCATGGTGAAAGCATGGTCAACTCGTGGCAGTGGTGACTATTTCCTGTCTCATTCGACCCCCCTTCACATTAGAGTCATCAGACAAAGTTCTATTGACTGTTGACTTCTAGTGGAAGGTGTAGGAAGTGAAAACTCATCCATATCTTGCTGTAATTTCAATGAGAGCTTGGTTGAAAATCTGCCACCCCCAGAAAAAATACAAACAGGAAGTGGAATTTCTCAGGTTTTTGCCTGCAATATGTTCTGTTATACTCACATACATAATTCAAACAGTTTTAGAAACTTTGGAGTGTTTTCTATCCAATACTAATAATAATATGCATATATTAGCAACTGAGACTGAGGAGCAGGCCGTTTACAATGGGCACATTTTCATCCAAGCTACTCAATACTGCCCCTACAGCCATAAAAAGTTAAAGTAGAACAAGGTTACACAGAACCTAACTGTGGTTTGGGATTGACTGGTATGGAAGATACTCGTGAAATTAGGCTTTATTCCCTCATAATAATTTCCCATTTTTGTAATTCCATACTATGTGATTGTTTAATCAGATTAGCCCAATCAGAAGGTTAATTACTGATGACATCAGAGCTTGTTAGGAGGAGGGTGTGATTTGATCAAATCCTTTTGTGACACGTTTCACTGCAACCGGATCCCAGGAGGAGGGTGTGATTTGTAGGGGAGGAGAGGACAGGGGAGAAGAGGAGTAGGTGAGGAGAGGACAGGGGAGGAAGGTAGTAGGGGAGGAGAGGAGTAGGGGAGGAGAGTTGTAGGGGAGGAGGGGATAAGGAAAAAGAGGAGAGTAGTAGGGGAGGAGAGGAGTAGGTGAGGAGAGTAGTAGTGGAGGAGGGTAGTAGGGGAGGAGAGTCGTAGGGGAGGTGTGGAGAGTAGTAGGGGAGGAGAGGAGTAGGTGAGGAGAGGAGTAGGTGAGGAGAGTAGTAGGGCAGGAGAGTAGTAGGGGAGGAGAGCAGTAGGGGAGGAGAGGAGCAGGGGAGGAGTGGAGAGTAGTAGGGGAGGAGTGGAGAGTAGTTGGGGAGGAGAGGAGTAGGTGAGGAGAGGAGAGTAGTAGGGGAGGAGAGGAGAGGAGTAGGTGAGGAGAGGAGTAGGTGAGGAGAGGAGAGAAGTAGGGGAGGAGAAAAACGTGGAACATTGGTACTAACCCTAAGTTTGGAGTGTTGGGCTTTAACCCTTCTAACAAAAACATCTGTAGACACAGAATGGTTAGAGTTAGAGGAGAGGAGGAGGAGAGTAGTAGGGGAGGAGTGAAGAGTAGTAGGGTAGGAGAGTAGTAGGGGAGGAGTGGAGAGTAGTAGGGGAGTAGAGAAGTAGATGAGGAGAGGAGAGTAGTAGGGGAGGAGAGTAGTAGGGGAGGAGAGGAGAGTAGTAGGGGAGGAGAGGAGTAGGGGAGGAGAGGAGTAGGTGAGGAGAGGAGAGTAGTAGGGGAGGAAAGGAGTAGGTGAGGAGAGTAGTAGTGGAGGAGAGGAGAGTAGTAGGGGAGGAGAGTAGTAGGGGAGGAGAGGAGAGTAGTAGGGGAGGAGAGGAGTAGGGGAGGAGAGGAGTAGGGGAGTAGTAGAGAGTAGTAGGGGAGGAGAGTAGTATGGGAGGAGAGGAGTAGGTGAGGAGAGGAGAGTAGTAGGGGAGGAAAGGAGTAGGTGAGGACAGTAGTAGGGGAGGAGAGGAGAGTAGTAGGGGAGGAGAGTAGTAGGGGAGGAGAGGAGTAGGGGAGGAGTGGAGAGTAGTATGGGAGGAGAGGACAGGGGAGAAGAGGAGTAGGTGAGGAGAGGACAGTAGTAGGGGAGGAGAGGAGTAGGGGAGGAGAGTTGTAGGGGAGGAGGGGATAAGGAAAAAGAGGAGAGTAGTAGGGGAGGAGAGGGGTAGGTGAGGAGAGTAGTAGGGGAGGAGGGTAGTAGGGGAGGAGAGTCGTAGGGGAGGTGTGGAGAGTAGTAGGGGAGGAGAGGACAGGGGAGAAGAGGAGTAGGTGAGGAGAGGAGTAGGGGAGAAGAGGACAGGGGAGGAGAGGAGAGTAGTAGGGGAGGAGAGTAGTATGGGAGGAGAGGACTAGGGGATGAGAGGAGTAGGGGAGGAGAGGAGAGGAGAGTTGTCGGGGAGGAGAGGAGAGTAGTAGGAGAGGAGAGGACAGTAGTAGGGGAAGAGAGGGAAGTAGTACGAGAAGACAGGGGAGGAGAGTAGTATGGGAGGAGAGGAAAGTAGTAGGGGAGGAGATGAGAGTAGAGGGGAGGAGAGTAGAGTTGTAGGGGAGGAGAGGACAGTAGTAGGTGAGGAGAGGAGTAGGTGAGGAGAGGAGAGTAGTAGGGGAGGAGAGGAGAGGAGTAGGTGAGGAGAGGAGAGAAGTAGGGGAGGAGAAAAACGTGGAACATTGGTACTAACCCTAAGTTTGGAGTGTTGGGCTTTAACCCTTCTAACAAAAACATCTGTAGACACAGAATGGTTAGAGTTAGAGGAGAGGAGGAGGAGAGTAGTAGGGGAGGAGTGAAGAGTAGTAGGGTAGGAGAGTAGTAGGGGAGGAGTGGAGAGTAGTAGGGGAGTAGAGAAGTAGATGAGGAGAGGAGAGTAGTAGGGGAGGAGAGTAGTAGGGGAGGAGAGGAGAGGAGTAGGGGAGGAGAGGAGTAGGGGAGGAGAGGAGTAGGTGAGGAGAGGAGAGTAGTAGGGGAGGAAAGGAGTAGGTGAGGAGAGTAGTAGTGGAGGAGAGGAGAGTAGTAGGGGAGGAGAGTAGTAGGGGAGGAGAGGAGAGTAGTAGGGGAGGAGAGGAGTAGGGGAGGAGAGGAGTAGGGGAGTAGTAGAGAGTAGTAGGGGAGGAGAGTAGTATGGGAGGAGAGGAGTAGGTGAGGAGAGGAGAGTAGTAGGGGAGGAAAGGAGTAGGTGAGGACAGTAGTAGGGGAGGAGAGGAGAGTAGTAGGGGAGGAGAGTAGTAGGGGAGGAGAGGAGTAGGGGAGGAGTGGAGAGTAGTATGGGAGGAGAGGACAGGGGAGAAGAGGAGTAGGTGAGGAGAGGAGTAGGGGAGGAGAGTTGTAGGGGAGGAGGGGATAAGGAAAAAGAGGAGAGTAGTAGGGGAGGAGAGGAGTAGGTGAGGAGAGTAGTAGGGGAGGAGGGTAGTAGGGGAGGAGAGTCGTAGGGGAGGTGTGGAGAGTAGTAGGGGAGGAGAGGACAGGGGAGAAGAGGAGTAGGTGAGGAGAGGAGTAGGGGAGAAGAGGACAGGGGAGGAGAGGAGAGTAGTAGGGGAGGAGAGTAGTATGGGAGGAGAGGACTAGGGGATGAGAGGAGTAGGGGAGGAGAGGAGAGAAGAGTTGTCGGGGAGGAGAGGACAGTAGTAGGGAGGAAAGTAGTAGGAGAGGACAGGGGAGGAGGAGAAGACAGGGGAGGAGAGTAGTATGGGAGGAGAGGAATGTAGTAGGGGAGGAGTGGAGAAGACAGGGGAGGGGAGGAGAGTAGTAGGGAGGACAGGGGAGGGGAGCATTATGCAATATTCCACACACACATGCAATATGGACATCACCTCAGAGTCTGTGTGTCCCGCCAGGCCACTCATTAACGGCTGATTTCGGCACCGGTAGAGGTGATTTGGTACCGTCACCAGAACAACCTCCTGACCAATCTGTGAGTGTGTGTCTACGTGAAGTTGAAACAGCTTTAAAACTTGTTATGGCTGCAATCCCGCTAACGGGATCGATATGACAACTATCAGTGAAGATAGAGGGCACCAAATTCAAACCACAGAAATCTCATAATTACAATTCCTAAAACATACATGTGTTTTATATCATTTTAAAGTTAATCTTGTTGTTAATTTCAAATAGGCTTTTCAGCGAAAACACTACAAACGATTATGTTAGGTCTCCACCGAACCACAATAAGCACAGCCATTTTCCAGCGAAATTTAGCATTCACAAAAAGCAGAAATAGAGATAAAATTAATCACTAACCTTGAATTATCTTCATCAGATGACACTCATAGGACTTCATATTACACAATACATGCATGTTTTGTTTGAAAAAGTTCATATTTATATAAAAAAATCTGAGTTTACATTGGCGTATTAGATTCACTAGTTCCAAAAACATTTTGCATAGCCACATCGTTTCAACAGAAATATTCATCATAAATGTAGACGATAATACAAGTTATACACATGGAATTATAGATATACCTCTCCTCAATGCAACCGCTGTATCAGATTTCAAAAAAAGTTTACGGAAAAAGCAACCCATGCAATAATCTGAGACGGAGCTCAGAACAGTAGCCAAATTAGCCACCATGTTGGAGTCAACAAAAAACAGAATATACATGATAAATAATTCCTTACCTTTGATGAACTTCATCAGAATGCAGTCCTAGGAATCCCAGGTCCACAATAAATGCTTGATTTGTTTGAAAATGTCCATTATTTATGTCCAATTAGCTACTTTGGTTAGCACGTTTGTTAAACAATTCCAAAATCACAAAGCACGTCCACTATAACGTGACGAAATGTTCAAAAGTTCCGTAACAGTCAGTAGAAACATGTCAAAGGATGTACTGAATCAATCTTTAGAATGTTGTTTACATATATCTTGAATAACATTCCAATCGGAGAATTAGAATGACTTCAGATGACCGGTGGAATGCAGGTCCTTCCCCTGTGAACGCGCATGGTGAAAGCATGGTCAACTTGTGGCAGTGGTGACTATTTCCTGTCTCATTCGACCCCCCTTCACATTAGAGTCATCAGACAAAGTTCTATTGACTGTTGACATCTAGTGGAAGGTGTAGGAAGTGAAAACTCATCCATATCTTGCTGTAATTTCAATGAGAGCTTGGTTGAAAATCTGCCACCCCCAGAAAAAATACAAACAGGAAGTGGAATTTCTCAGGTTTTTGCCTGCAATATGTTCTGTTATACTCACATACATAATTCAAACAGTTTTAGAAACTTTGGAGTGTTTTCTATCCAATACTAATAATAATATGCATATATTAGCAACTGAGACTGAGGAGCAGGCCGTTTACAATGGGCACATTTTCATCCAAGCTACTCAATACTGCCCCTACAGCCATAAAAAGTTAAAGTAGAACAAGGTTACACAGAACCTAACTGTGGTTTGGGATTGACTGGTATGGAAGATACTCGTGAAATTAGGCTTTATTCCCTCATAATAATTTCCCATTTTTGTAATTCCATACTATGTGATTGTTTAATCAGATTAGCCCAATCAGAAGGTTAATTACTGATGACATCAGAGCTTGTTAGGAGGAGGGTGTGATTTGATCAAATCCTTTTGTGACACGTTTCACTGCAACCGGATCCCAGGAGGAGGGTGTGATTTGTAGGGGAGGAGAGGACAGGGGAGAAGAGGAGTAGGTGAGGAGAGGACAGGGGAGGAAGGTAGTAGGGGAGGAGAGGAGTAGGGGAGGAGAGTTGTAGGGGAGGAGGGGATAAGGAAAAAGAGGAGAGTAGTAGGGGAGGAGAGGAGTAGGTGAGGAGAGTAGTAGTGGAGGAGGGTAGTAGGGGAGGAGAGTCGTAGGGGAGGTGTGGAGAGTAGTAGGGGAGGAGAGGAGTAGGTGAGGAGAGGAGTAGGTGAGGAGAGTAGTAGGGCAGGAGAGTAGTAGGGGAGGAGAGCAGTAGGGGAGGAGAGGAGCAGGGGAGGAGTGGAGAGTAGTAGGGGAGGAGTGGAGAGTAGTTGGGGAGGAGAGGAGTAGGTGAGGAGAGGAGAGTAGTAGGGGAGGAGAGGAGAGGAGTAGGTGAGGAGAGGAGTAGGTGAGGAGAGGAGAGAAGTAGGGGAGGAGAAAAACGTGGAACATTGGTACTAACCCTAAGTTTGGAGTGTTGGGCTTTAACCCTTCTAACAAAAACATCTGTAGACACAGAATGGTTAGAGTTAGAGGAGAGGAGGAGGAGAGTAGTAGGGGAGGAGTGAAGAGTAGTAGGGTAGGAGAGTAGTAGGGGAGGAGTGGAGAGTAGTAGGGGAGTAGAGAAGTAGATGAGGAGAGGAGAGTAGTAGGGGAGGAGAGGAGAGTAGTAGGGGAGGAGAGGAGAGTAGTAGGGGAGGAGAGGAGTAGGGGAGGAGAGGAGTAGGTGAGGAGAGGAGAGTAGTAGGGGAGGAAAGGAGTAGGTGAGGAGAGTAGTAGTGGAGGAGAGGAGAGTAGTAGGGGAGGAGAGTAGTAGGGGAGGAGAGGAGAGTAGTAGGGGAGGAGAGGAGTAGGGGAGGAGAGGAGTAGGGGAGTAGTAGAGAGTAGTAGGGGAGGAGAGTAGTATGGGAGGAGAGGAGTAGGTGAGGAGAGGAGAGTAGTAGGGGAGGAAAGGAGTAGGTGAGGACAGTAGTAGGGGAGGAGAGGAGAGTAGTAGGGGAGGAGAGTAGTAGGGGAGGAGAGGAGTAGGGGAGGAGTGGAGAGTAGTATGGGAGGAGAGGACAGGGGAGAAGAGGAGTAGGTGAGGAGAGGACAGGGGAGGAGAGTAGTAGGGGAGGAGAGGAGTAGGGGAGGAGAGTTGTAGGGGAGGAGGGGATAAGGAAAAAGAGGAGAGTAGTAGGGGAGGAGAGGAGTAGGTGAGGAGAGTAGTAGGGGAGGAGGGTAGTAGGGGAGGAGAGTCGTAGGGGAGGTGTGGAGAGTAGTAGGGGAGGAGAGGACAGGGGAGAAGAGGAGTAGGTGAGGAGAGGAGTAGGGGAGAAGAGGACAGGGGAGGAGAGGAGAGTAGTAGGGGAGGAGAGTAGTATGGGAGGAGAGGACTAGGGGATGAGAGGAGTAGGGGAGGAGAGGAGAGGAGAGTTGTCGGGGAGGAGAGGAGAGTAGTAGGAGAGGAGAGGACAGTAGTAGGGGAAGAGAGGGAAGTAGTACGAGAAGACAGGGGAGGAGAGTAGTATGGGAGGAGAGGAAAGTAGTAGGGGAGGAGATGAGAGTAGAGGGGAGGAGAGTAGAGTTGTAGGGGAGGAGAGGACAGTAGTAGGTGAGGAGAGGAGTAGGTGAGGAGAGGAGAGTAGTAGGGGAGGAGAGGAGAGGAGTAGGTGAGGAGAGGAGAGAAGTAGGGGAGGAGAAAAACGTGGAACATTGGTACTAACCCTAAGTTTGGAGTGTTGGGCTTTAACCCTTCTAACAAAAACATCTGTAGACACAGAATGGTTAGAGTTAGAGGAGAGGAGGAGGAGAGTAGTAGGGGAGGAGTGAAGAGTAGTAGGGTAGGAGAGTAGTAGGGGAGGAGTGGAGAGTAGTAGGGGAGTAGAGAAGTAGATGAGGAGAGGAGAGTAGTAGGGGAGGAGAGTAGTAGGGGAGGAGAGGAGAGGAGTAGGGGAGGAGAGGAGTAGGGGAGGAGAGGAGTAGGTGAGGAGAGGAGAGTAGTAGGGGAGGAAAGGAGTAGGTGAGGAGAGTAGTAGTGGAGGAGAGGAGAGTAGTAGGGGAGGAGAGTAGTAGGGGAGGAGAGGAGAGTAGTAGGGGAGGAGAGGAGTAGGGGAGGAGAGGAGTAGGGGAGTAGTAGAGAGTAGTAGGGGAGGAGAGTAGTATGGGAGGAGAGGAGTAGGTGAGGAGAGGAGAGTAGTAGGGGAGGAAAGGAGTAGGTGAGGACAGTAGTAGGGGAGGAGAGGAGAGTAGTAGGGGAGGAGAGTAGTAGGGGAGGAGAGGAGTAGGGGAGGAGTGGAGAGTAGTATGGGAGGAGAGGACAGGGGAGAAGAGGAGTAGGTGAGGAGAGGAGTAGGGGAGGAGAGTTGTAGGGGAGGAGGGGATAAGGAAAAAGAGGAGAGTAGTAGGGGAGGAGAGGAGTAGGTGAGGAGAGTAGTAGGGGAGGAGGGTAGTAGGGGAGGAGAGTCGTAGGGGAGGTGTGGAGAGTAGTAGGGGAGGAGAGGACAGGGGAGAAGAGGAGTAGGTGAGGAGAGGAGTAGGGGAGAAGAGGACAGGGGAGGAGAGGAGAGTAGTAGGGGAGGAGAGTAGTATGGGAGGAGAGGACTAGGGGATGAGAGGAGTAGGGGAGGAGAGGAGAGAAGAGTTGTCGGGGAGGAGAGGACAGTAGTAGGGAGGAAAGTAGTAGGAGAGGACAGGGGAGGAGGAGAAGACAGGGGAGGAGAGTAGTATGGGAGGAGAGGAATGTAGTAGGGGAGGAGTGGAGAAGACAGGGGAGGGGAGGAGAGTAGTAGGGAGGACAGGGGAGGGGAGCATTATGCAATATTCCACACACACATGCAATATGGACATCACCTCAGAGTCTGTGTGTCCCGCCAGGCCACTCATTAACGGCTGATTTCGGCACCGGTAGAGGTGATTTGGTACCGTCACCAGAACAACCTCCTGACCAATCTGTGAGTGTGTGTCTACGTGAAGTTGAAACAGCTTTAAAACTTGTTATGGCTGCAATCCCGCTAACGGGATCGATATGACAACTATCAGTGAAGATAGAGGGCACCAAATTCAAACCACAGAAATCTCATAATTACAATTCCTAAAACATACATGTGTTTTATATCATTTTAAAGTTAATCTTGTTGTTAATTTCAAATAGGCTTTTCAGCGAAAACACTACAAACGATTATGTTAGGTCTCCACCGAACCACAATAAGCACAGCCATTTTCCAGCGAAATTTAGCATTCACAAAAAGCAGAAATAGAGATAAAATTAATCACTAACCTTGAATTATCTTCATCAGATGACACTCATAGGACTTCATATTACACAATACATGCATGTTTTGTTTGAAAAAGTTCATATTTATATAAAAAAATCTGAGTTTACATTGGCGTATTAGATTCACTAGTTCCAAAAACATTTTGCATAGCCACATCGTTTCAACAGAAATATTCATCATAAATGTAGACGATAATACAAGTTATACACATGGAATTATAGATATACCTCTCCTCAATGCAACCGCTGTGTCAGATTTCAAAAAAAGTTTACGGAAAAAGCAACCCATGCAATAATCTGAGACGGAGCTCAGAACAGTAGCCAAATTAGCCACCATGTTGGAGTCAACAAAAAACAGAATATACATGATAAATAATTCCTTACCTTTGATGAACTTCATCAGAATGCAGTCCTAGGAATCCCAGGTCCACAATAAATGCTTGATTTGTTTGAAAATGTCCATTATTTATGTCCAATTAGCTACTTTGGTTAGCACGTTTGTTAAACAATTCCAAAATCACAAAGCACGTCCACTATAACGTGACGAAATGTTCAAAAGTTCCGTAACAGTCAGTAGAAACATGTCAAAGGATGTACTGAATCAATCTTTAGAATGTTGTTTACATATATCTTGAATAACATTCCAATCGGAGAATTAGAATGACTTCAGATGACCGGTGGAATGCAGGTCCTTCCCCTGTGAACGCGCATGGTGAAAGCATGGTCAACTTGTGGCAGTGGTGACTATTTCCTGTCTCATTCGACCCCCCTTCACATTAGAGTCATCAGACAAAGTTCTATTGACTGTTGACATCTAGTGGAAGGTGTAGGAAGTGAAAACTCATCCATATCTTGCTGTAATTTCAATGAGAGCTTGGTTGAAAATCTGCCACCCCCAGAAAAAATACAAACAGGAAGTGGAATTTCTCAGGTTTTTGCCTGCAATATGTTCTGTTATACTCACATACATAATTCAAACAGTTTTAGAAACTTTGGAGTGTTTTCTATCCAATACTAATAATAATATGCATATATTAGCAACTGAGACTGAGGAGCAGGCCGTTTACAATGGGCACATTTTCATCCAAGCTACTCAATACTGCCCCTACAGCCATAAAAAGTTAAAGTAGAACAAGGTTACACAGAACCTAACTGTGGTTTGGGATTGACTGGTATGGAAGATACTCGTGAAATTAGGCTTTATTCCCTCATAATAATTTCCCATTTTTGTAATTCCATACTATGTGATTGTTTAATCAGATTAGCCCAATCAGAAGGTTAATTACTGATGACATCAGAGCTTGTTAGGAGGAGGGTGTGATTTGATCAAATCCTTTTGTGACACGTTTCACTGCAACCGGATCCCAGATTGCACCTCTATTGCCATGATCTTTCACCCCGAGCAGCTGGGGTTCTGAAATGAAACAATGATTACATACATCTGCTGTGGAGGTGATATCCTATTTAGTGTGAAACTGTTTGCCAATAAGGACATGGATTGTAAGGGAACCATCGCTGTGAGACAAGTGAAACAACACTGTAAGATCAGTGGAAGACCACCTCCTGGAGAAAATAGTTTTGTTTTAAAGGAGATTTCCTGCAATTCTACACATGTTGCCACTGGGAGTGAAGAAAATGTTGCAGTTTTAATGCAGGCTTTCTGCAATTCTACACATGTTGCCATTTGGCAGGAGAGAAGTTTAGCAATTTTATAAAAAATGTCATTTTTATTTATTATAATTGTTTTTTTAAATGCAATTTTTAAAAATCATTTTGCCATGGGGCAGAGAGAAAAACGTTTGCATTTTTACAACTAATTTCCTGCAATTCCAATTCTACAGGCTGTTAGCCAGCCTGCCAGCATAGTGGAGTCTGCCACTAGCACAGTCAGTGTAGTCAGCTCAGCTATCCCCATTGAGACCGTGTCTGTGCCTCGACCTAGGTTGGGCAAAACTAAACATGGCGGTGTTCGCCTTAGCAATCTCACTAGGATAGACCTCCTCCATTCCTGTCATTATTGAAAGAGATCATGATACCTCACATCTCAAAATAGGGCTACTTAATGTTAGATCCCTTACTTCAAAGAGAATTATAGTCAATGAACTAATCACTGATCATAATCTTGATGTGATTGGCCTGACTGAAACATGGCTTAAGCCTGATGAATTTACTGTGTTAAATGAGGCCTCACCTCCTGGCTACACTAGTGACCATATACACCGTGCATCCCGCAAAGGCAGAGGTGTTGCTAACATTTACGATAGCAAATTTCAATTTACAAAAAAAAAAAATGACGTTTTCGTCTTTTGAGCTTCTAGTCATGAAATCTATGCAGCCTACTCAATCACTTTTTATAGCTACTGTTTACAGGCCTCCTGGGCCATATACAGCGTTCCTCATTGAGTTCAATGAATTCCTATCGGACCTTGTAGTCATAGCAGATAATATTCTAATCTTTGGTGACTTTAATATTCACATGGAAAAGTCCACAGACCCACTCCAAAAGGCTTTCGGAGCCATCATCGACTCAGTGGGTTTTGTCCAACATGTCTCTGGACCCACTCACTGTCACAGTCATACTCTGGACCTAGTTTTGTCTCATGGAATAAATGTTGTGGATCTTAACGTTTTTCCTCATAATCCTGGACTATCGGACCACCATTTTATTACGTTTGCAATTGCAACAAATAATCTGCTCAGACCCCAACCAAGGAACATCAAAAGTTGTGCTATAAATTCACAGACAACACAAAGATTCCTTGATGTCCTTCCAGATTCCCTCTGTCTACCCAAGGACACCAGAGGACAAAAATCAGTTAACCACCTAACTGAGGAACTCAATTTAACCTTACGCAATACCCTAGATGCAGTTGCACCCCTAAAAACTAAAAACATTTCTCATAAGAAACTAGCTCCCTGGTACACAGAAAATACCCGAGCTCTGAAGCAAGCTTCTAAGAAAATTGGAACAGAAATGGCGCCACACCAAACTGGAAGTCTTCCGACTAGCTTGGAAAGACAGTACCGTGTAGTACCGAAGAGCCCTTACTGCTGCTCGTTCATCCTATTTTTCTAACTTAATTGAGGAAAATAAGAACAATCCGAAATTCCTTTTTGATACTGTCGCAAAGCTAACTAAAAAGCAGCATTCCCCAAGAGAGGATGGCTTTCACTTCAGCAGTGATAAATTCATGAACTTCTTTGAGGAAAAGATCATGATTATTAGAAAGCAAATTACGGACTCTTCTTTAAATCTGCGTATTCCTTCAAAGCTCAGTTGTCCTGAGTCTGCACAACTCAAGAGAGACGCTCAAGTGTTTTAGTACTATATCTCTGGACACAATGATGAAAATAATCATGGCCTCTAAACCTTCAAGCTGCATACTGGACCCTATTCCAACTAAACTACTGAAAGAGCTGCTTCCTGTGCTTGGCCCTCCTATGTTGAACATAATAAACTGCTCTCTATCCACCGGATGTATACCAAACTCACTAAAAGTGGCAGTAATAAAGCCTCTCTTGAAAAAGCCAAACCTTGACCCAGAAAATATAAAAAACTATCGGCCTATATCAAAAATGTTAGAAAAGGCTGTTACGCAGAAACTCACTGCCTTCCTGAAGACAAACAATGTATACAAAATGCTTCAGTCTTGTTTTAGACCCCATCATAGCACTGAGACGGCACTTGTGAAGGTGGTAAATTACCTTTTAATGGCATCAGACCGAGGCTCTGCATCTGTCCTCGTGCTCCTAGACCTTAGTGCTGCTTTTGATACCATCGATCACCACATTCTTTTGGAGAGATTGGAAACCCAAATTGGTCTACACGGACAAGTTCTGGCCTGGTTTAGATCTTATCTGTCAGAAAGATATCAGTTTGTTGCTGTGAATGGTTTGTCCTCTGACAAATCAACTGTAAATTCCGGTGTTCCTCAAGGTTCCGTTTTAGGACCACTATTGTTTTCACTATATATTTTACCTCTTGGGGATGTCATTCGAAAACATAATGTTATAATATGTTAATAATAATGCTAATAATGCTTTCACTGCTATGCGGATGACACACAGCTGTACATTTCAATGAAACATGGTGAAGCCCCAAAATTGCCCTCGCTAGAAGCATGTGTTTCAGACATAAGGAAGTGGATGGCTGCAAAGTTTCTACTTTTAAACTCGGACAAAACAGAGATGCTTGTTCTAGGTCCCAAGAAACAAAGAGATCTTCTGTTGAATCTGACAATTAATCTTAATGGTTGTACAGTCGTCTCAAATAAAACTGTGAAGGACCTCGGCGTTACTCTGGACCCTGATCTCTCTTTTGAAGAACATATCAAGACCATTTCAAGGACAATTTTTTTCCATCTACGTAACAGTGCAAAAATCAGAAACTTTCTGTCCAAAAATGATGCAGAAAAATGAATCCATGCTTTTGTCACTTCTAGGTTAGACTACTGCAATGCTCTACTTTCCGGCTACCCGGATAAAGCACTAAATAAACTTCAGTTTATGCTAAATACGGCTGCTAGAATCTTGACTAAAACCAAAATATTTGATCATATTATTCCAGTGCTAGCGTCTCTACACTGGCTTCCTGTTAATTCTTGCTCCTACTTGAGACGCAGATGTCTCAAGTAGACACCTGGAAATGCAAATGCGCTACGCTAAATGCTAAATGTACTCGTTAAAACTCAAACGTTCATCAAAATTCACATGCAGGGTATTGAATTAAAGCTACACTCGTTGTGAACCTAGCCAACAAGTCAGATTTTTAAAATGCTTTTCGGCGAAAGCATGAGAAGCTATTATCTGATAGCATGCAACACCCCAAAATGCTTGAATGCGACGTAAACAAAGATTTAGCTTAGCCGGCGCTACACAAAACGCAGAAATAAAATATAAAACATTCATTACCTTTGACGAGCTTCTTTCTTGGCACTCCTATATGCCCCATAAACATCACTATTGGGTCTTTTTTTCGTTTAAATCGGTCCATATATACCCAAAATAGCTTTCTATGGAAGCTGTGTGATTCAGAAAAAATCATCATTTTAAAACGCTGCGTCATTTTTTAAAATTAAAAAAGTCGACGATAAACTTTCACAAAACACTTCGAAAAAGTTTTGTAATCCAACTTTAGGTATTAGTAAACGTTTATAATCTATCAAAATGATTACAGGGCGATGTGTATTCAATAGCTCCTCGTCTTCAAATCAATGGCTGCCAATGTGCACATTCAAAACATCCTGGTGGAGAACGGAAGAAATTGAATCCAGTTAGTTGGATTTACTAATAACAAAGTCCCTGGAAAATGACGACAATGGCGACATCGTGTGGAATCTGTAGGAATTGCATGCAGGTCCATAATTAATTTTGTGCCCTTTTAACAACCCATGAAAGTGACGCATGGAAATAATTTTTAGCTTTCAGAGAGCAGTTTTTCTTGCGCTTTTCGATGAAACACACGATCTGTTATAGTCACAGCCGTGATTTAACCAGTTTTAGAAACTTCAGAGTGTTTTCTATCCACACATACTAATCATATGCATATACTATATTCCTGGCATGAGTAGCAGGACGCTGAAAAGTTGCACGATTTTTAACAGAATGTTCGAAAAAGGAAGGGGTAGACTTAAGAGGTTCTGATTTCAAGGTTCTACTGGTAACCTACAAAGCATTACATGGGCTTGCTGCTACCTATCTCTCTGATTTGGTCCTGACGTACATACCTACACGTACGCTACGGTCACAAGACGCAGGCCTCCTAATTGTCCCTGGAATTTCTAAGCAAACAGCTGGAGGCAGGGCTTTCTCCTATAGAGCTCCATTTTTATGGAACGGTCTGCCTACCCATGTAAGAGACGCAAACTCGGTCTCAACCTTTAAGTCTTTACTGAAGACTCATCTCATCAGTGGGTCATATGATTGAGTGTAGTCTGTCCCATGAGTGGGAAGGTGAACGGAAAGGCTCTGGAGCAACAAACCGCCCTTGCTGTCTCTGCCTGGCCGGTTCCCCTCTTTCCACTGGGATTCTCTGCCTCTAACCCTATTACAGGGGATGAGTCACTGGCTTACTGGGGCTCTTTCATACTGTCCCTGGGAGGGGTGCGTCACCTGAGTGGGTTGAGTGACTGATGTGATCTTCCTGTCTGGGTTGGCGCCCCCCTTGGGTTGTGCCGTGGCGGAGATCTTTGTTGGCTATACTCGGCCTTGTCTCAGGATGGTAAGTTGGTGGTTGAAGATATCCCTCTAGTGGTGTGGGGGCTGTGCTTTGGCAAAGTGGGTGGGGTTATATCCTTCCTGTTTGGCCCTGTCCGGGGGTGTCCTTGGATGGGGCCACAGTGTCTCCTGACCCCTCCTGTCTCAGCCTCCAGTATTTATGCTGCAGTAGTTTATGTGTCGGGGGCTAGGGTCAGTTTGTTATATCTGGAGTACTTCTCCTGGCCTATTCGGTGTCCTGTGTGAATTTAAGTGTGCTCTCTCTAATTCTCTCTTTCTCTCTTTCTTTCTCTCTCTCGGAGGACCTGAGCCCTAGGACCATGCCTCAGGACTACCTGACATGATGACTCCTTGCTGTCCCCAGTCCACCTGGCCGTGCTGCTGCTCCAGTTTCAACTGTTCTGCCTTATTATTCTTGGACCATGCTGGTCATTTATGAACATTTGAACATCTTGGCCATGTTCTGTTATAATCTCCACCCGGCACAGAAGAGGACTGGCCACCCCACATAGCCTGGTTCCTCTCTAGGTTTCTTCCTAGGTTTTGGCCTTTCTAGGGAGTTTTTCCTAGCCACCGTGCTTCTACACCTACATTGCTTGCTGTTTGGGGTTTTAGGCTGGGTTTCTGTACAGCACTTTGAGATAGCAGCTGATGTACGAAGGGCTATATAAATACCACCTAAGGTGCTACAAACACCTTGTCAGGAATCTGAGTGTTCTGTCTAAACTGCAGCATACATTTCCCATTTGATCCCATTTGTGTAATTTATGTAGTCACATTCTTATCTGCTCGGTTAATGGGCATTTCATTTTGTCAGTCTAGGGAGACTGGAGCCAAGTATATTAGATTAGATTGTGTGTTTGTTTCTCCATGTCGTTGAGTTACTGTGTCTGTCAGGTCAGGACACACTGTGGAAACGTGATACCTCAGAAAACAATATGGTTTTATAGCACAGTTAAATGTGTACATGTAATGTGTACAGTGTGTCCATCTAATGTGTACAATGTGTACATGTAACAGTTTAAGGAGTTACGTCTAATCTACTGGAAGTACAAGGCTCTCTTGTTGGATGGAGGGCAAACCTGTTTTAGTTAGAAAGCTTTGTAAAAATGTAGTTTTTTCATGTAAAAATTACTTTTAAAGTTCTATTGTATGTTAGAATGACAATAATTACTCGCTGGGCAAAAACTTGTTGAATCAGCATTGTTTGCTCATCATTTCAACCCAAATGTCAAAACTAGATGTTGAACTGACAAGAGGAAGGGTGAAAGGGTGGAGAGGGAGAGGGAGATGGATAGGGAGAGTGAGATGGAGAGGGAGATGGAGAGGGAGGTGGAGAGGGAGAGGGAGATGGAGAGGGAGATGGAGAGGGAGATGGAGAGGTAGAGGGAGATGGAGATGGAGATGGAGAGGGAGGTGGAGAGGGAGAGAGAGATGGAGAGGGAGAGGGAGAGGGAGATGGAGATGGAGAGGGAGAGGGAGATGGAGAGGGAGATGGAGATGGAGATGGAGAGGGAGAGGGAGAGGGAGAGGGAGATGGAGATGGAGATGCAGATGGAGAGTGAGATGGAGATGGAGAGGGATGTGGAGAGGGAGAGGGACGTGGAGATGGAGAGGGAGATGGAGAGGGAGATGGAGAGAGAGATGGAGATGGAGATGGCGATGGAGAGGGAGATGGAGAGAGAGATGGCGAGGGAGATGGAGAGGGAGGTGGAGCGGGAGAGGGAGATGGAGAGGGAGATGGAGATGGAGAGGGAGATGGAGAGGGAGATGGAGATGGAGAAGGAGGTGGAGAGGGAGATGTGCTGTACACAGAAAGGTGTACAGCACCTGTCGATGCACTCCTGTTGTCAAAACTTTGAAGACGGACCAGATAGTCCACAAGAATTTACACATCCTTTTATTGGTGGATGAGGTAGACAACAACTCAAAGACAGGATGAGGTGGGAAAGGGATGAATGTGTACTCACCCTAGTCAGTGAGCAGAGGCAGCAGGTCAGTGGAGTAGCTGACTAAAGGAAGGCAGTGTGAAGGCCTCCTGCACAGGCTGGAGGGTCATCAATGTGTGCTCTCCTCTACCAGGGCCCTGTTGGCAGTGACCTCATCAGGGAGGAACACATGCTTCATCGGAACAATCTGCAGAGAGAGATGGAGGGAAGGAGAAAGAGGCCGGGAGAAAACAGAGAAGGGGAGAGATCAGATCAGTTGGAAAATATGTTTATGAATTTTTTAAAACTTTTTATACTAGGCTGTGAGAACAAATTAACTGTGTCCTTACTATGAAGCCCAGGTCTGAGTTGATTCCCAATTTCACTGGATAATGGTCCTGGGTCATCAAGGCAATGCGCGTGAGTACCTTCCCATGTAGCTGGGAGTCCTCCATCCCTCCACTTTGACTGAAACGAGTTATCCATCTATCTATCCTCTCCTGTCCTCTCCAAACGGCACATTACATTGTTCCAACTTCGAAAATTATTTGAAGTGCAATATAGTCCACTTGTCCGTTTTTTTGTTGCTAGCTACGTTATGTAGACACGCCCAAACTATGTAGACACGCCCAAATTATGTAGACACGCCCAAATTATGTAGACACACTCAAATGTGAAGAGCTTATCGTTACACACAGAACATGTTTAGGCATACACAAAATATGAAATTGTTTATTAACAGTGACTGGAGTCAGGTGTTGCCATTCATTTCAATGATTTGAATGGAGGAAAGGAAGCCATGAATACGCTGTTGCCTTTCCTGAGGATTTGATGCAGTTTAAGCAGATTTTCTGATATTGCATAAAAACCACCAGAATCATTGAGAAAAAACATTACATAACAAAAACGTTTTTATATAATTACATTTTTTATTTGGCTTTTTATAACAGTTAAAAATGATTTTGATTATCACAGTGTAAGCACTGCCCTGCCCACCCTGACTGCAGTGTGTGTGCATGTGAGTGTGTGTGCATGTGAGTGTGTGTGCATGTGAGTGTGTGTACATGTGAGTGTGTGGGCATGTGAGTGTGTGTGCATGTGGGTGTGTGTGTATGTGAGTGTGTGTGCATGTGGGTGTGTGTGTATGTGGGTGTGGGTGTTAAAAGCAGGACATTCTGATTCTGGGATTTTTCTTGTTCTCTCTTCTCTTTCCAGGGACGGCATTATGGCCTGCAGATATATGGCATTCCACTTTCTCTCCCTCCTTCATCTGTTTTTGTCCCTTCATCCCTCTCGTCTCTCCAGCTTTTATTCCCCCTGTGTCTCATTACTCTGGATATGACTGGGTGCCGTGACAGAGAGGTAGCACATGAACACGCACGCACACACACCCACACACACATGAAAATGAACACACACAAGCTGGCATGGTATTGGTGTGCCCACTCAGAGTGGGTAAGAGGGGAGCCAGTGTTGGTGAGGATTCTGAGAGTTCCGTGGGTGTCTCTGTGTTCCGCCTGGCCTGGGGCAGAGGGAGGGAGGGAGAGTGGTGTCTCTGTGTTCCGCCTGGCCTGGGGCAGAGGGAGGGAGGGAGAGTGGTGCCTCTGTGTTCCGCCTGGCCTGGGGCAGAGGGAGGGAGAGTGGTGTCTCTGTGTTCCGCCTGGCTTGGGGAAGAGGGAGGAAGAGTGGTGTCTGTGTTCCGCCTGGCCTGGGGCAGAGGGAGGGAGAGTGGTGTCTCTGTGTTCCGCCTGGCCTGGGGCAGAGGGAGGGAGGGAGAGTGGTGTCTCTGTGTTCCGCCTGGCCTGGGGCAGAGGGAGGGAGGGAGAGTGATGTCTCAGATTAATTTTTGTATTGACTTTGTCAACGACTGCTCCTCTTTTGGTTTCCCCTGGTAATCCCCTTAACCTTAACAGATGCATTCTGAAGACGCTTTAACGTCCTCTGATACTTTTGTTCAGTAACAGAGAAAAGCAATGAATAAATAAAATGCATATACTGTACATACAGCACAGTACCTTGCATGCATACGTACAGGTACTGTAACTGCCAAAATAAAGGAAACACTTGAGTAAATGAGGGATACGAAGTCTATTTAAAGCAGGTCCTTCCCCACAGGTGTGGTTCCTGAGTTAATTAAGCAATTAACATCATGCTTAGGGTCATGTATAAAAATGCTGGGCAGGTCATTATTTTGTCTACCATGCCTATACCCCCATCCACAGTGCACGACTGTTGACTGAATGTTATGAGCATAAAAATGATATTAACCATATTTAACTTGACAAGTCAGTTAAGAACCAATTCTTATTTACAATGACTACCTTGTTCAGGGGCAGAACGACAGATTTGTACCTTGTCAGCTCAGGGTGTCACAACTTCTGCCAAAGTTGGTTCCTCTCCTTGTTCTGGCGGCGTTGCTGGTCTTCTAGCTATCATTGATCCATTTTTCATTTGTTTTGTCACACACCTGGTTTCAATTCCATCATTACATGTTGTGTATTTAACTCTCTGTTCCCCCCATGTCCTTGTCCAGAATTGTTTATTGTAAGTGCTTGTGCACGTTATTTTCTGGTGTGCAACAGGTTTTGTACCCATTGTATTTATTGTTCTGTTTACGGTGATTTTTATTATTAAACTGCGCCGTTGTAACAGTTTTTGCTCTCCTGCGCCTGACTTCTCTGCCGCCAGTACGCACCCCTTACACGGGGATTCCATCTAGCAACCTTTTGGTTACTGGCCCAACGCTCTAACCACTAGGCCACCATATGTCATGGCCTTCTCAGTCAACAGATTCTTAACCCAAATTAACACTTATGGGAGATTCTGGATCTGCGCCTGAGACGGCGGTTTCCACCACCATCAACAAAACCCCTTCTCGTGTAGTAACGGTGTCACATCCTTCCAATAGTGTTACGAATCCCTTTTGGCCCGACAGTCTAGGGGGGGATGGTAATGAGACTCGTAACATAACTCATGCAAATTATAATTGTGACAAAGTAAAAGTGTGAACGTAATAACCAGGACAACTGAAATCTACCGTCAAACTCAGGGTTTATTAATAAACACACGGTAATGGGGGGGGGGGGAGCAGGAAAAGGGGCTGAGCTGGACCCAAGGAAAGAAACAAATATGCAAAAACACCCCTAAGCTAGACTAGCCTACTTTAACAACAGCTAACTAACTAACCAAAAATACAGTGGGTGGTCCGCCCAGTTCTAACTAGTGTTTTTAACAAAGTTTACCTACGGGTAGTGTATGCCCATGGGCGACTTGTCTTGGTTTCCCCTTTTCCCACCAGCAATTAAATACAAACACCATAACCAAAAACAATACTCACAGGTGATGACAAAGTGCTATGGAGGTGCTCAAACAAAAGAGGTTTAAGACACAAAGAGAGAGAGTCGAAAAACAGATCTACAAACATGGCATTTACAAAGAGATTGAGCTACTGAAATCTATGAAGAACAGAGATCTACCAACATGGCATTTACAAAGAGATTGAGCTCTAGAGCAAACAAATGATGGGGTTTTTAAACCATGGGGAAGGAACTGTGATAGGGTAGGAAACAGGAGGAGGTGTGTCTTCTGATTGATGGGTTGATTGTTGACTGATTGGGGAGTGATGATTTTCACCTGTGAGGGGAGACGGAGAGAAAAGAAACACACAGGATACACACACACACACAGGATAATGGAATCCGTAACACTCCCACCCTTAAAAGAGCAACCCTAGGGGGGATTGCGATCACAGTATTACAATTAATACTCACAATAACAAAGTCAACCTTACAAAAATCATTTTTACACACGAGACAAAGCATCTGCCAACACATTATCAGAACCCTTTTTGTGGCGGATCTCCAAATTTTAATTTTGTACAATCAGCGCCCAACGCATAAGGCGCTGGTTCTGGTTGTACATTCGGTGGAGAAAAACTAAGGGGTTATGGTCAGTATACACAATCACTGGTAGGGCACTGGAACCAATGTATACTTCAAAGTATTGCAGAGCCAACAACAAAGCAAGAGCTTCTTGTTCTATTGTCGCATAGTTTGTTTGACATTTATTAAATTTACAGGAAAAATAACAAACGGGATGATCCACTCCACTCTTGTCCTGCTGCAGTAGAACAGCACCAGCACCTCTGGCACTAGCATCTACCTCAAGTTTGAATGGTTGTTCAAAATCCGGAGCAGCAAGTACAGGGGTACTACATAAGAGTGCTTTCGCAGATTCAAAAGCACTCTTACAATCAGGGGACCACACAAATGGTCTAGCCGGACTAAGCAAATCGGTCAATGGAGCAACTACCGTAGAGAAATTTTTACAGAAGCTACGGTAGTAGCCAACCATCCCTAAAAAGCGGCATAGCTCTCGTCTGGTGGTAGGTGCAGGGAATGCAGTTATAGCCAAGACCTTGGCATCAACAGGGCGCACCTGTCCATGGCCAACCTCTTTACCGAGATAGGTAACAGTAGCCTTCCCAAACTCACACTTTGCCAAGTTCAGGGTTAGAGAAGCAGCTGCCAACCGTTCACATACTACCCTTAGCAAGTCAACATGATCTGACCACTCAGACGAATAAATCACTAGGTCATCAAGGTATGCACTACAATTAGGAACGCCAGCTAATACGGAGTTAACCAGTCGTTGGAAAGTGGCTGGTGCATTTCGCATCCCAAAAGCCATGACTGAGTACTGTAGGAAGTTGTCTGGGGTCACAAAGGCAGAAATCTCTGAAGCACGTGAAGTTAACGGAACCTGCCAGTAACCTTTTAAGAGGTCCAACTTAGTTACATATTTAGCAGCACCAAGTGTCGATACAGTCGTCCAGTCTGGGTAACGGGAACGAATCTGGCGTTGTGACAGAATTGACCTTTCGATAATCCGTACATAACCTGGACGTACCATCAGGTTTAGGAACCAGAATGCAAGGAGAACTCCAAGGGCTGGAACTTGGCGTAGCCAGGTCATTCTCCAACAAATATTTCACCTCATCCCTCATTATCTTCCTCTTGGAAGCGTTGATACGATATGGGTGTTGCTTGATAGGTGTAGCATTTCCAACATTAATGTCATGTTCCAACACATTTGTGCGAGTAGGAACGTCATTAAAAAGACATGGAAAACTGTGTAGTAGCCTCACAATATCATTAGCCTGCCCATCCGTTAAATGAACCAGACCTGACTGGATAGACAGCAGCATTTCTGAGTTGGGCAATCTAACACACTGCTGCTGAGTATTGCGCAACTCCAAGCCATCAACATCATCAATTTGACAGTCCACTATCATCGCAGTAGTAGCAGAGGAGACAGCAGTACCTTCCTCTGTTTTTGAACTATCTAACTGTGTGATGGGTCGGGTGTGGTATGCTTTCAACATGTTAATGTGACACACACGAGATTGGCGTTTTCTATCAGGAGTTTGAAGCACATAGTCAGTTTCACTTATTTTCTTTTCAATTAAATAAGGACCAGAGAAACGAGCTGACAGTGAAGATCCTGGAACAGGTAATAACACCAGTACTTGGTCACCTGGCTGTAGTGGACGAGAAACAGCCTCTTTATCATAGTGTCTTTTCATGCTCCTCTGTGAGGAAGACAGAGCTTCCTTTGCAAGAGCACAAGCTTGGTGTAGGCGCTCACGAAAGCGACTAACATAGTCCAACACATTCTCATCTCTGGTACACAACTCTTGGGACAAGAACTGTTCTTTAAGGACTTTCATTGGTCCTCTTACTGTGTGACCAACCACTAGTTCAGCCGGGCTGAAACCTAGGGACTCCTGCACAGTTTCACGAGCAGCAAACAAAACTAGAGGAACTCTCTCATCCCAATCTTTCTCAGATTCCAAACAATATTTACGTAGCATAGACTTCAGTGTCTGATGCCATCTTTCAAGCGCACCCTGAGACTCTGGATGATAGGCGCTTGACACACGATGCGAAATTGATAAGCATTTTAACACCTGCTTGAAGAGCTTGGATAGGAAATTGGTACCTTGATCGCTTTGTACCACCTTAGGTAACCCAAATGTCGTGAAGAATTTTATTAAGGCTTTACTTACTACCGGGGCTGTAATCCTTCTCAGAGGAATAGCCTTGGGGTATCTTGTAGCCATACACATTATCGTTAACAAAAACTGGTTACCCGATTTTGTCTTTGGTAACGGTCCGACACAATCAACCACCACATGCTCAAATGGTTCACCTATGACAGGTATGGGACAAAGAGAAGCGGGAGGAATAACCTGATTTGGTTTTCCTGTTATCTGACAGGTGTGGCATGTCCGACAGAACTGAGCCACATCTTGTTTTAAACCCGGCCAAAAGAAATGTCGAAGGATCTGATCATACGTCTTTGTAATTCCTAAATGACCAGACCACTGGTGATCATGAGCAAGGGATAACACATTTTGTCGAAAGGCTGTAGGAATCACTATTTGGTAAACAGCATTCCAATCTCCACCCGCGTCAACATGGGATTTCCATTTACGCATGAGGAGATTACCATCAATGAAGTAAGCCACATTCTTCTTCTTCACCTCTTCTAACGAGACAACACTAGAAAAACATTTAGCAAGTTTGTTGTCAACCTTTTGGTTAGCAATCAGCTGCTCACGAGTGACTGGTAACTGTATTGCATCAGCAATAAGTTCAACGTTCTTTAATTCTTTCCTGGGCTGTTTGTCAGAGGTGATCAGCTTCTCAGAGGTATCACACAATCCATCCTCTTGATCACCCTCTTTGAACAGAACAGTGTTCGACAAATCTATCACGTCACCCTCTTGTAGTGCCTGAGCACGAGTGACAGCACAAGCGGGGAACACATGTGGATAACTCTGTGCCAACTCATTCGAGAGAGAGTGGTCACTTTTATCCAATACTTCCAATACGGGTACTACCTTTCCTCCGGCAATATCGTTACCCATTATAAAGGTCACACCTTTCACTGGCAACATAGGACTTACCCCCACTCTGAATATTCCACTGATTAACTCAGAGTGTACTTTCACAAAGTGCAATGGCACTGGGACTAAACCCATTTCAATACCCTGCACTAACACACTGGAACCACAGTATGTATCGTCAGATAAGGGCAACACATCAGACAATATAAACGACTGCGCCGCACCAGTATCTCTAAGGATTTTAACCGGACGCTGAGACGCTTTGTCATTCGTTAGGGACACAAACCCCTCGGAAATGAATGGTTCATAACTGCGGTCGGGGACTGGGTCTTTCAAACTGCAGTTACCCTGAGGTACCTGTTTTGTTGCAGACCTCACAACCGTACGAATTAGACCAACACCTGTTGGTGGCTTGGCACGAAGAGGCATCCCTTGTTTGCGTTTAAGCATGAAGCAATCATTGATCATATGTCCTACTTTATGACAATAGAAACAGGGACGCTCATTCTTCTGGCGTGCTTGATATACCACTGCTGGCCGACTAGGGCTAAAGGTAGGAAACTCAGTGGTTCTACTCTCAGTTTGAGCCGAAAACACACTCTTGTGCGTCAACACAAACTCGTCTGCCAACACAGACGCTTCTGCCAGGGAGGATACTTTCTGTTCGTTTAGGTAAACTACAATGCGTTCGGGTAAGCAATTTTTTAACTCTTCCAACAAGATTAACTCCCGGAGAGAGTTGAAATCAGTTACCTTACTAGCAGCATGCCATTTATCAAACAGATTTCCCTTGTCTCTAGCAAATTCCACATAAGTCTTACTAGAAGACTTTCTATGAGACCTAAATCTCTGTCGGTATGCCTCAGGCACAAGCTCATAGGCACGAAGAACAGTAGCTTTGACCACTTCATAATTCATTACTGTCCTCCAGAGGTAGCGCTGACAAAACCTCTTGGGCTTTACCAGTTAATTTACACTGAAGTAATAGGCACCATACCTCTTCAGGCCACTTCAATGCTACGGCTATACGCTCAAATACACAAAAATAGGAGTCAACCTCTGACTCTCTGAACAAAGGTACTAAGGCAATCTGCCTACTAATGTCAAACGTGTTTGAGGACACAGCAGGTGAGGACGACTCAATAACAGTGACAGTAGGAACGAAGGCTAGCCTTGCTGTCTCTGCCTCCAGTTCCATCTGGCGCATTTTAAACGTCATCTGCCTCTGTTCTCGTTCTCGTTCTTTTTCTGCCTCAATTTTACACATCTCCAAATCTAAATGCCGCTGTTCTCTTTCTGCCTCAATTTTACACATCTCCAACTGGAGAGTCTCTCGCCTAATTTGGGCTCTCTTCCACCTCTAGTTGTAACTGTGCTAAACGGACTACCCTCCTGGCATCACCATTTGACAGTGGGGAGAGTGGATCAAAATGGGACAATGTGGCTGGTGTTTTAGCCTCGCCCTCATTATCAGACACCAATGGGCTTACAGGAGCAGCAACATCCCCTACAGGGGTAGCATGCTCAGGCAGCGGTAACACAATCACCTGCTCTTCCAATAATACATTTAACACCAGCTTTTTAACCTCCAATTTAACTACATTCTGTGGAATCGATACTGAATAATGGTCAGCCAAGGTCATTAAATCAACTCTACGACATTTGTCAAAAACCTCCCACGAAGGGTTATCCAAAAAGGACTTCAAATCAAAAGTAGCCATCTTAAACTACTTCACAAGAGCCAACGAAAATAGCAAACACTAATGCTACTTCAGCTATGACGCTCAACACTGAACTATACCACTACAACAATCTACATGAGCGGCATGGGTGTCAGTAAAGACATATCCCGGATGAGCCCCCACTTATGTTACGAATCCCTTTTGGCCCGACAGTCTAGGGGGGGTCTAGACGCGTAACATAACTCATGCAAATTATAATTGTGACAAAGTAAAAGTGTGAACGTAATAACCAGGACAACTGAAATCTACCGTCAAACTCAAGGTTTATTTGTTAAACACACGGTAATGGGGGGAGCAGGAAAAGGGGCTGAGCTGGACCCAAGGAAAGAAACAAATATGCAAAAACACCCCTAAACTAGACTAGCCTACTTTAACAACAGCTAACTAACTAACCAAAAATACAGTGGGTGGTCCGCCCAGTTCTAACTAGTGTTTTTAACAAAGTTAACCTACGTAGATATTATGCACCAATATGGAATTTTAAAAGCCTGTTATATTCAATGAAGTGCACTTTAATATAGACCACATCGATAATTCAATACATTTTGGATATGAATACAGGCTTGCTAAAGTACAAAAATTCTGCATTTTGACCCTCTGTCAACCCTGTGTCACTCCTAAGAAGATTTCAACCCACTTAATCCCAACATTTCTCCAAGCTTCACCATCATTAGTTAGCTTTCCATTCAGTTGGGGACAGATTTTCATGCAAATATTCTCAAATCCGCATTAAGAAAATATATGCATTTCAAATCAAATCAAATTGTATTCGTCACATGCGTTGAATACAACAGGTGTAAACCTTACAGTGAAATGCTTACTTACGAGCCCCTAACCAACAATGCAGTTAAAAAAAATATGAGTAAGAATAAGAAATAAAAGTAACAAGTAATTAAAGAGCAGCAGTGAAATAAAAACAGCGGGACTATATACAGGGGGGTAGCAGTACGGAGTCAATGTGCGGGGGCAATGTGCGGTATAAAGGGGGGCAATGCAAAGACTGAGTATCTATGACAAATCTTTTCAATCTTCTGAGGGGTTCTGAGAATAGGTTTTGTCGTGCCCTCTTCACGACTGTCTTGGTTTGCTTGGACCATGTTAGTTGTTGGAGATGTGGACACCAAGGAACTTGAAGCTCTCATTTTCCCTTCAGTGGTTTGTTTCCACCCAACTGACTTGTTGTGAAGAAAAATCGTAGCTCACCACCAAAAAATGTTGCTTAAGTTTTCAGGTACCGAATTAAAATCTAAAGTTCAATGTGTTTCCATGACATATTCAACTCTACCGATTTAAATAGGGATAGGTAATGTAAAGTGATTGACGTGTCAGAACCTCATTGTTTCTGCAACAAAAGAGATGAGAGGAAGAAGAGAGAAAGAGAGAAAGAGAGTGTGGGGGGCAAATTAAGAGATTGAAAAAGTGCACAGAGGGTGAAAGGAAAGCTTGGGGAGGGAGAGAATGTGAGAGAATGAGATGTGGGAGAGGGAGCGTGGGAGAGGGAGCGTATTAGAGTGGGAGAGAGAGAGAGAGTAGGAGAAGGAAATAAATAAAGATTTAAACTATGCCTCCCTGATTTCACTCACTTCACGCCTCAGCATTCACACAGGAAAGAATATTGCTTGCTCACTCATTATCACACACTGGTGCGTGTAGGCACGCACGGACACACAAATGTACAGGCACGCATGTGCACACACACACAAGGTAGTTAAACATCCCTAAAGAAGGTTCACACGCATACATAAATATATAACCTCATGCACACCACTGGCTCCAAGCATCCCTTCAGTTCAGCATGAAGGAAATAATCATTCTATTTGTTAGCATTCTATAGAAATGCCATTATTCATGAGATTGCTGCATCTATTCAAAAATGAAAATGCCAGTATGTAAACAAACATAATCATATAGCGTTTACCAGTCCGCTCCGGGATTCAATACCATACTATTGTAATGACCTGACTAGATCATAAAGGAACAATTGTCCAGACTGAGGCTTGAGTTTACGAATTGACGGTTTATTAACCTCTAGGGGGCAGCATTCTGAATTTTGGATGAAAAGCATGCCCAAATTAAACGGCCTGCTACTCAGGCCCAGAAGATATAATATGCATATAACTGGTAGATTTGGATAGAAAACACTCTAAAGTTTCCAAACTGTTATTAATATAGTGTCTGTGAGTATAACAGAACTGATTTTGCAGGCGAAAACCTGAGAAAAATCCATTCAGGAAGTATTTTTTTCTATTCAATGCCATTACAATATCCATTGACTTAGGACTCAATTTGCAGTTCCTATGCCTTCCACTAGATGTCAACAGTCTTTAGAAATGGTTTCAGGCTTGTATTCTTATAAATGAGGGAGTAAGACCAGTCTGAATGAGTGGACCCTACTGTGTCACAGAGCTTTTTCATGCGCATTCCCGAGAGAGTGCATTTCTTGTTTACCTTTTATATTATTGTCCGGTTGAAATATTATAGATCATTTCGGCTAAAGGATTGAATATAAACATCGTATGACATGTTTCTATGAACTTTAAGGATACAATTTGGATTTTTTGTCTGCCTGTTTTGACTGCGTTTGAGCCTGTGGATTACTGAAGAAAACGTGCGAACAACACAGAGGTTTTTGCATATAAAGAGACTTTATCGAACAAAAGCAACATTTACTGAGTAAATGAATGTCTTCTGAGTACCACCATATGAAGATCATCAAAGGTAAGGGATTCATTTTATCTCTATTTCTGAGTTTTGTAACGCTTCTGCTTGGCTGGTTACTGTTTGTAATAATTTGTCAACTGGGCTATGTTCTGGGCTTGGTATGTTCTGGGCTAGGTATGCTTTCGCCGAAAAGCATTTTATTAATCTGACACCGTGGTTGGATTAACAAGAAGTTTATCTTTAAACTTATGTAAAATATGTTTTGTTTTCTGAAATTTTATAATGAGCATTTCTGTATCTGCAAACTCACTGGATGTTGGCCAGATGGAACGCTAGCGTCTCACATACCCTAGAGAGATTAACCCAACTTTACACAGGCTACTGTTTGGCCGTAGCCCACGCCAAATAAATGAAGGATACCCTATAAAACAACCGTGAGCTTCTCTTGTGAAGGCCAGACGTAAGAGAGAGAACAATGGCTAAACCTGGTCTTAACTTCCAATGCTTCATCCCCCTGCCCAACCCACCTCCACGCCACTCCGCCAACCGCCAGGATGCCCGGCATTAGAACATTCCAGGCATTCCCGTAATTTAGGGGCGGCAGGGTAGCCTAGTGGTTAGAGCGTTGGACTAGTAACCGGAAGATTGCAAGTTCAAACCCCCAAGCTGACAAGGTACAAATCTGTCGTTCTGCCCCAGAACAGGCAGTTAACCCACTGTTCCTAGGCCGTCATTGCTGTCTGTGCGGGTCGCTACACAGCCCCCCCTCCCTCGTCCCCCCTCCCTCGTCCACGAGGGAACAAACAAAGTCTCTGAAACGACCCGGAGGTCTCCTTTGACTGCGTGGCTGTGATGCTCGCAGTGTGTCCAGATGGGGGGCTCCATCCGTGGCAGGGGGCTGCCCCTCTGGGACCCAGGGGATGAAGGAAGGGATATGGGGGACAAGGAAGCGGGAATGGGGAATGGGGAATACAGTCCGTGGCTCCAGGGAACCAAGCGATGAGAGGGGGAGTGGGCTGTCTGGACAGTCCTAAGTCAAAGTCTGGACAGCCCACTGTCTCCCTCCCTGTGTCATCGCTTGGTTCCCTGGAGCCACGGACTGTATTCCCCATTCCCGCTTCCTTGTCCCCCATATCCCTTCCTTCATCCCCTGGGTCCCAGAGGGGCAGCCCCCTGCCACGGATGGAGCCCCCTGTTTCACATCTGGACACACTGCGAGCATCACAGCCACGCAGTCAAAGGGGACGAGGGAAGGGGGGCTGTGTAGCGACCCGCACAGACAGCAATGAAGGCCTAGGAACAGCCTTGTCTGCGGCATCTGAGGAAGCTCAACCTCCCATACCCTCTCCAGGACGCTGCAGGGTCACACCCAGTGTCCAACTGCCAACTGCCTTTCTTTCTTAGGGGGCTGTAGTGCCTTCCCCGGGTGTGCTCCTTTTCTGCTGCTCTCTGGCGAAGGTGTGGGCTGTCTCCAGGCAGTCCTGGAGTCTCCGGGCATACTCCGGAGACTCCAGGGGCCGACCAAACGCCATCTCCGCAGGGATGCGAATCTCTCTCCCCAGCATGAAGAGGGCAGGTGTGCAGGAGGTGGAGTCTTGGACAGCGGAGCGGCATGCCATGAGGGCCGACCAAACGCCATCTCCGCAGGGATGCGAATCTCTCTCCCCAGCATGAAGAGGGCAGGTGTGCAGGAGGTGGAGTCTTGGACAGCGGAGCGGCATGCCATGAGGACCATAGGCAGGTGCTTGTCCCAGTCACGCTGGTGTTTGGAAGAGACGATGGCCAGCTGCTGCCCAAGCGTTTTGTTGAAGCGCTCCACAAGGCCATCACTTTGAGGATGGAGAGGAGATGTGCGGGTCTTGTGCACACCCAGCCTCTCACACATGGTGGCGAACACACGGGACTCAAAGTTTCTGCCTTGGTCGCTGTGGATGGACTCTGCAGCTCCAAACCTGCTGAACATCCCCGCTGTCATGGCGTCTATTATGGTCTCTGCCTCCTGGTCAGGCAGAGCATAGGCCTCGGGCCATTTTTGGAAATAGTCCATGGCTGTGAGCACCCAGCGATTTCCACTGTCTGTGGTGGGGAACGGCCCAACTACATCCACTCCCACCCACTCCCACCCTCTCCATGGGAGCCCCCACTGGGAACTGTTGGAGCTGAGCATGAGAGCGGCCTGGGGGGCCCTTTCTCGCTGTGCAGTGGTCACAGCGGCGGCAAAAGTCCTCCACATCCCTCTTGTGCTGGCCCCAGTAAAAGCCCTGACGGAGGCGGCGGATTGTTTTTGTAACCCCAAAGTGTCCAGTCCCCACCCCCCCATGAGTACTCTGGAGCACAGCCTCCCGCAGTGCTTTTGGGACCACCACCTGCCACCTCTCCTCTCCCGTAGCTGACTCCTTCCATGCCCGCTGTAGCACACCATCAGCCAGCCGCAGTCTCTCAAACTTTGTCCACAACCCTTTGGTTGCGAGTGAGAGCTCTGTCACCTCTTCCCATGGTGGCCTCACCTGCGCCTCTACCCACTGTAGCACTGGCTGGCGGTCTGTGTCCCGTCCCTGCTGCTGCCCCCATTCAGCCACGTCAACAGTCTGCAGCTCACAGCAGACAAGCCCGCTCGCCCGACACACTGTGGAGACCCTCTCCTCTGCACACAGCTCTCTCTCCCGTTCCTCTCTCCGCTCACAGTAGCGGCAGCCGTCTGCAGTACAGGGCCGACGGGACATGGCATCGGCGTGGCGTGCCCCTGCCCTGTGCACCACTGTGAAGTCATACGGATGAAGCTCCTCCAACCAGCGAGCCACCTGCCCCTCTGGCTCTCTGAAAGACATGAGACACTGGAGAGCAGAGTGGTCAGTATTTACAGTAAAGGGCAGGCCACCCAGGTAGTACTTGAAGTGTTTGACGGAAGCCACAACAGCCAAGAGCTTCCGCCGGGTGACACAGTAGCGGCACTCATGTTTGTCAAATGTTTTGCTGAAGTACGCCACCACTCTCTCCCCCTCTGGCCTCACCTGGGCCAGCACCCCAACCATGCCCACATTGCTCGCGTCTGTGTCCAGGATAAAGGGCAAGGTGAGGTCAGGGGGGGGCGAGCACGGGGGCCTCGATCAGTGCACGTTTGAGGGTGTTGAACGCTTCCTCACACTCCACTGTCTAAGTGAAAGCCTTGTCCTTTGGCAGCAGGCGGTTCAGGGGAGCAGCGACGCTTGAGATTTCCCATACAAACCTCCTGTAGTACGAGGCCAGGTCCAGGAAGCTCTTCAGCTGACGCTGGTCGGTGGGGGTGGGCCAGTCTCGGACAGCCCCCAACTTGTCCTCCATGGTGCTGATCCCCTCCTTCCCCACTCTGTGGCCCAAGAAGGACACCTCTCTCCTCATGAAGTGGCACTTCTCGGGGTGGAAATTCAGACCTGAAGCAGCCATGGGAAGCAGGCTGACTGGAAGGAGCTGCCATGGGCCAGGATGTCATCGAGGTATACCAGACACTGCTGTCGGGGGATGCCATCCAGCACCCTGTCCATCAAATGCTCAAAAGTAGCTGGAGAGTTGCACAGGCAGAAGCACAGGACCTTGAACTGCCAGTGTCCTCTGTTAGAGGAGGACGCAGTTTTGGCTCTGGCCTCTGGGGAGAGGGGCACCTGCCAGTAGCCACTGCGGAGGTCTAGTGAGGAGAACCAGGCGAACCCCCTAACTAGGTCCAGTGACTCATCGATACGTGGTATGGGGTATGAGTCCTTCCTGGTTACCTCATTCAGCCGCCTGTAGTCCGCACAGAACCTCAGCTTGCCCCCTTCTTCGGAACCATGACGACTGGCGCCGGCCCAGGGGCTGTCTGAGGGCTCGATGAAGTCTGCCCTCTGCATCTCCAAAACAGCCTTGTCTGCCGCCTCCTGGCGTGCCAGCGGGATACGGCGGGGACGCATCTTGATGGGTCGAGCATCACCTGTATCGATCTCATGCTGCACCAGATGCGTCTGACCCACCTCTTCCTCACTCAGCGCAAAGCTGTCTCTGAATTCAAACAGCAACTGCCACAACCGTTCCTGCTGCTCGGGGTCAAGACCAACACAGTTCCTCCCCCATATCTCCCTCACTGCAGACAGTGTCCTCTCCTCTCCCATCTGGGGTAGCTGGGCTGGAGGGGCGCGGCCCGGACTCACGGAGAGATGTGTCATGGAGGTATAGGGGAATGTAACACACAGCCATAGGTGACAGGGGGGCTGGGGAAAAGTCACACACAGATGTGGGGGAGGGGTGGCAGCCATGAGTCTCTGCTGCTTTAACTGTTGGAGTAAGGGTTTGTTGGGTTGAGTGAATGTGACATTAGGGGGGACCATGGTGACTGCCGGCCCTGCCTGGAAGCTCAGTGTGCCCCCATTTAGGTCAGCCTGTGCTCCTAAGAAAGTCCAAAACCAGGATACAAGGGTCCTGCACAGCCGCCACCCACACAGGATGATGCACAGACCTGCCCCCTACTGTCAGAGTCATTATTCCCTTCTCTTTCATGGGTGCCAGCTCACCTGGGACTGTGTGGAGCTGCACAGTTGTGGGCTCACACTGGGTCCAACCTGGCACAATATCTGGCCTCACCACGGTTACTGTGGACCCAGTGTCCAACAGGACAGAGCAGGGCACCCCCTCAACAGTGACAGGGACATGACAAAAGTCCCCAACAACAGGGTCCAGCCGCTTGCCCTCGTCTGCTTCTGGGGCAAGTGGAGCCTTGCTTCCCTGTCTGTGCCGGTGGGCTCCTCCTGAAGAAGATGGTGGTTGGGATAGAAAACCAGGGGTCCGCACTACCCGGTCTATGCGGACCCCGAGCCGTTTCCCTGAGCTCTGGGGGACATGGGGCAATCTCGGCGCAGATGACCTGGCTGGCTACAACCCCAGCCGACCCTGGGACCAGGGCGTGTGTTTCGCGTCGCCTGTAGCGACACAGCACGAATGAGTTCTGTCATTTCAGCCACCCATACAGGCTTTTCCGGCTCCGGGCTGCTCTGCTCCCCAGCTCACACAGAGAGTCTGTCTCTCTGCACCCCCACCAAAGCCCCAGCTGAAGCCCCAGCCCACACCAGCTCCCTCTCCAAAGCCATCTCCAAGACTATCTGCAATGACTCAGGATGAGCCAGCTGGGTCTGTATGCGCAGCTCCGTAGGAGAGAGCGTCTGTATGAACTGGTCCCGTGCTAGCTCGCTCTGCACGGAGGGGGGCATGTGAGCATATTCCCGCCGAGAGAGGCTCTCAATGTCATTAACTAGCACCCGTAGAGGCTCTCCAGGCTGCCTGCGTCTATTACTCAGTTCGGAGCGCAGCAGCCCGGGCTGTACACACTGTCCATAGCGCCTCCTCAGTGCTCCCACTAAAGCACCATAATCATGTCTGTCCTCGGGGCTAATCAATATCAAACAGGCCAGAGCATCATCCGTGAGGCATAAAGCCAACTGCAGTGCCCTTTCTTAATTCGACCGCACCCTAAAATGAGCTAACAGTTCAAACTGAGCATGAAAAGCTCCCAATCCGCCTTCCCAGAATACTTCGGTGTCGTAACAGATACGGACGCAGCCGGGAACTGGGCGCCGCCATGTTTGTTTACATCCTGAGCCCCAGATTCCTCGTCCCGCCGCGTCGACGTCACCCCTTCGGTCCACCCACCATAATCCGCGCGAAGCACAGTATGCCCGCTTCAGCCGCCATCACTCTAACGTTCTCCCTCAAGCGGCCTCTGGGCTCCGACGCCCTGGCGATCTCCTCAGCCAGATCCTCCGACGTCCGTGCACATGCACCTCCTTGGCCATAATCGTCCCCTACCGCCACCACTTTCGGATTCCCTCGAAGCATTTTCAACCCCGTTCTCACCTACGGTAGCTAGCCACAGAAGTCAACTACCTAGCTTTCTAACTTTTAACAACGTTTTTAGATTCTGACACCAACCTGACCTGATCATAAAGGAACAATTTTCCAGACTGAGGCTTGAGTTTACGAATTGACGGTTTATTAACCCAACTTTACACAGGCTACTGTTTGGCCGTAGCCCACGCCAAATAAATGAAGGATACCCTATAAAACAACCATGAGCTTCTCTTGTGAAGGCCAGACGTAAGAGAGAGAACAATGGCTAAACCTGGTCTTAACTTCCAATGCTCCATCCCCCTGCCCAACCCCCCTACACGCCACTCCGCCAACCGCCAGGATGCCCGGCATCAGAACATTCCAGGCATTCCCGTGATTGGCAGATAGCAGGTTGATTGGCATGCCGGACCCCGCGAACACTGGTAAGTACAACACAACCCACTAATAGCCTAACACATAACACACAGCTGTCTGTGCGGGTCTCTACACTATAGTCACAACGACACAATGTACTCCATGGCCATGGTATATAAAAGCCATGGCATTAATGGCTGGGAAGCTCAAGACTTTAAGTCACAGGAAAGGTAATGTCACTGGGTGATTCTAAACTGGTCTAACTAGCAAGCTGCACCCTGCTGTGTACATTGTAAATGTTTTTCAAGACAAACTATCATCAGAAGATGCTAGAGTGTATGTGGCAATTGTGTTCTGCCAATTCCATGGGACTACAGATTACAACTAGTTGGGGTAACATTTGAGCCTAATATACTGTGTAAACAACAATGTATTTGATTGTGTCAGGTCCCCATGCTTAACAGATAATATACCACACAAATATGTATTTTACTCTCCATATTGTCCATCATCCAGACAGAGAGTACACTCTTAGAAATAAAGGTGCTATCTAGAACCTAAAAGTTTTTTGGGGCTGTCCCCTTAGGATAACCATTTGAAGAACCCTTTTTGATTCCAAGCAGAAACCTTTTGAGTACCATGTAGAACCCTGTACACAGAGGGCTTTACATGGAACCAAAAATAGTTATACCTGGAATCAAAAAGGGTTCTTCTATGGGAACAGCCAAATAAACATTTTGGAACCCTTCTTTCTCAGTGTACTGTTAACTATACATGATGGATTTTATGCTTGTCCATTCTTAGAAAATCAAAACATTCCTAGACTCATATTATATCTTATATATGCGTGTGTGTGTGTGTGTGCGCACACGCGTGTGTGGTGTGTGTTCTCTATTGGGCTTCGGGTGGGCTTTAATAGAATTCTTGGGAGGGGAACATAGGAGCATGAAGATGAATGTCGATGAATAGAGTTCTAATCACAGACATGGCACCAAACACACACATCTCAGCCAGACCGTGTTCGGGGGCGGTGAGAGAGAGAGAGACAGAGAGAGAGAGAGAGAGAGGGCAGAGAGAGAGAGAGAGAGAGAGAAAGAGAGAGAGGCTAGCCTGTACTGAAGGAGAGACTCTAGCCCTGTACAGAAGGATAGACTGTGTGTTTTGTATTGGTCCTATCGAAGCTTTTACTTTTCACTTTGGGCTGAAAGCAGGTGGTTTGTGTTACTCTTACATCAGACACACTCTTGCAGGCAACCTCTTAAGAGTGTATAAGGAACTGTGTTTGACAGTGTGATAATGCAATAAATGCTTTGTGTGTGTATGTGTGACTCCGACCTACCAGCTCTCACAGTCTCACGTCAGAATTAGTTGTTCACCCATGTTTCTCAAACGTCAAATTTTGAAGTGTTAAGGTTAAGTTTAGGCATTAACTCCAAATTATTATGGTTAGGCATTAATGGTTAAGGTAAGGGTTCACGCTTGGGATAGGCTTAAAACTAAAATATATATATTTTAAAAAACCAGGATGATAATAGGACCTTCCTGGAATATGATCAATTTCCGCCACTGCACCTCTCTTCTAGCTTGAACCAGAAAATGGCTGCTCATTGTCTCGACTCCAGGTGAGTGTAAATGGATGTGTCTGTACCAGAAAGAAGGAGAAGAATCGTTCTCGGTGTGCCTGCCTTCTTCCCCCGCGTTCAGGCTTTCAAATCGCTTTGAGCCCCTGTATCAGCTGACTTCTGCCGGCGGCTTGGGCGTTCCCTCCATGGCTGTGGATGCCCCTCCAGCTACCTCTCCCTATCCTAGTTAATCCGCTGCCTGGGCACAGCCTGGACCACCACGGCCCCCCTGCGCTGGGCCATGCTCTCTGGATCAGAGCTGTGTCCCTTTGGCTGTTGTGGCCTGCACGCAGCCGGCGTCTCAGCAGCCCTCTTCTCAGATGAGTTCTGTGGCTCTGGCCTCGCAATCTGGCCTCGCAGTCTACACTTTGTGTTTTCCTGGGGCAAAAGTTCAGGATATCACCAGGGGGTTTGATACTGTCATGATTAATGTGGGGTCAAGTGACATTATGAAGGGCAGCTCCAGAACAGCTGAAGATGGATTTTAAAGAACTGATTGGGTCTCTACTTGACACCAACAAACGCCCCATAATATCTGGCCCTTTGCCCTCCCTAAATCGTGGCATTGAACAGTTCAGCAGACTTTTAGTCCTCCATAACTGGCTACGAGACTATTGCTTTGTGGGTGTAACATTTATTGACAATTTTGATACCTTCTGGAAACAAAGCTTGTATTATAAGGAGGATGCGATCCACCCAAATCATTTGGGTTCATGGATCCTTTCACAGCATTAATCAAATCAAATCTAATTTTATTTGTCACATGCGCCGAATACAACCTTACCATGAAATGCTTACGTACAAGCCCTTAACCAACAATGAAGTTCAATAAATAGAGTTAAGAAAATATTTACTAAATAAGCTAACTTTAATAAAATCAAAAAGTAACACAAGAAAATTACATAATAATAACGAGGCTATATACAGGGGGTACTGGTACTGAGTCAATGTGCGGGGATATAGGTTAGTCAAGGTAATTTGTAAAGTGACAATGCATAGATAATAACTGTGAATGGCAGCAGTGTAAAAACAAAGGGGGGGAGGGCAATGTAAATTGTCCGGGTGGCCATTTCATTAAATGTTCAACACTCTTATGGCTTCGGGGTAGAAGCTGTTAAGGAGCCTTTTGGTCCTAGACTTCGCGCTCCATTACCACTTGCCGTGCGGTAGCAGAAAGAACAGTCTATGACTTGGGTGACTGGAGTCTTTGACAATTAGAAATATTTTCAGTCTCCAGAGGGGGAAAAGATGTTGTCATGCCCTCTTCACAACTGTCCTGGTGTGTTTGGACCATGATAGTTCGTTGGTGATGTGGAAACCAATGAACTTGAAACTCTCGACCCGCTCCACTTCAGCCCGTTCGATGTGAATGGGCCTGTTCAGCCCTCCTTTTCCTGTAGTCCACGATCAGCTCCTTTGTCTTGCATTATAAGGCTGCATTGAGATAATGACTTATCAATGACCCAAGTCCAACTCACTTGATGATAAAAAGATTGTGGGGGCTGTTTTTTTTAGACTTCAGTGCGACTTTTGACAATATCGATCATAGTCTGTTGCTGGAAAAATGTATGTGTTACGGCTTAACACCCCCTGCTATATTGAGGATAAAGAGTTACCTGTCTAACAGAACACAGAGGGTGTTCTTTAACGGAAGCCTCTCCAACAAAACCCAGGTCGAATCAGGAATTCCCCAGGGCAGCTGTCTAGGCCCTTTACTTTTTTCAATCTTGATAAAATAATTGATATGTTTAAAGATAATGATTAAATACTTCCACTCTGAAACCATATAATTGTATGAAATTCATTAGAATCCTAAAACTATAATCTGATGATGTGTGTAGTTTTAGTCAGAATTAGAACAAGGACCTTTTGTTCCTTTTTAGTATGTAAGCAGGGTGGAAGTGGGAATCAAATGATAAGAGGAGCTATCGACAGACAAGTTGTAATACTGTGTTCCTTACATGGACATTCTGTCTCCAGCCGTGGAGGGGAGAAACTGTTTGGCTTGCAGAAAATTATGAAACATGTTGCAGACTAAACAATGTGTCTGTGTAGTGGGAAAACACAGACTGTCTGAGCAAGGCGCAGCTTAAGATTTGAACTTGTTTGAATGTGTTATAAAGACTGTGTTTGCATTCTTGACTTTAGAACGTTCTCATGAATAAACTGTACTAACCTTTTGCATAAGCTGAGTCTTTGCCTAATTATTATTATACCCATGGTCTTACAAACCTCGGGGATTGGTCAAAGCTATTGATTGTTAGTTATTATCATTGGGATTTAAAATTCTTGTGACAAATCTTTACTTCAAATTTTATTGGTCACATACACATGGTGTATCACATGCAGATGTTATTGCGAGTGTAGCGAAATGCTTATGCTTCTAGATCTGACAGTGCAGCAGTATCTAACAGGTAATATCTAACAAATTCCACAACAAAACCTAATACACACAATCTAGTAAAGGAATGGGATAAGAATATATAAGTATAAAATGTATGGATGAGCAGTGACAGAGCGGCTAAGATGCAATAGGTAGTAAAAAATAGATAGTGAAGGATACAATATACATTATATACATTTGACATGAGTAATGCGAGATATGTAAACATTCTTAAAGTGGCATTATTAAAGTGACTAGTGCTCCATTTATTAAAGTGGCCAATGATATCAAGACTGCAGGTAGGCAGCCGCCTCTCTGTGTTAGTGGTGGCTGTTTAATAATCTGATGGCCTTGAGATAGAAGCTGTTTTTCATTCTCTCTGTCCCAGCTTTGATGCACCTGTACTGAAAAAATCCCAATGTAGTGTGTGTGCGTATGCGTGTGCATGTGTTCTGTGCAGTGAGGTGTGTAATGCAGTAATAATGCCGGGTGCCTTGTGACTCCAGTCACGGCAAGCGCTACCAGAGTGCCAAGTCTAGGTCCAAAAGACTCCTTAGCAGCTTCTACCCCCAAGCCATAAGACTGCTGAACAATTCATCAAATGGCCACACCGGACTGTTTGCATTGCCCCCCCACCCCCTGTCCTCACTGTATACAGCCTCGTTAATGTTATTTTATTGTGATACTTTTTTAACTTTCTTAAATCAATTTCGCTACCAGCACATCGCTACCAACACCTGCCCGCCCGTCCAGCATCACTACTCTGGACGGTTCTGACTTAGAATATGTAGACATCTACAAATACCTAGGTGTCTGGTTAGACTATAAACTCTCCTTCCAGACTCACATTAAGCATCTCCAATACAAAATTTAATCTAGAATCGGCTTCCTATTTCGCAACAAAGCATCTTTCACTCATGCTGCCAAACATACCCTCGTAAAACTGACTATCCTACCGATCCTTGACTTCGGCGATGTCATTTACAAAATAGCCTCCAACACTCTACTCAGCAAATTGGATACAGTCTATCACAGTGCCATCCATTTTGTCACCAAAGCCCCATATACTACCCACCACTGCGACCTGTATGCCCTTGTTGGTTGGCCCTCGCTTCATATTCATTGCCAAACCCACTGGCTCCAGGTAATCTAGAAGTCTTTGCTAGGTAAAGCCCTGCCTTATCTTATTAGCTCACTGGTCACAATAGCAGCACCCACCCGTAGCACGCACTCCAGCAGGTACATTTCACTGGTTACCCCCAAAGCCAATTCCTCCATTGGTCGCCTTTCCTTCCAGTTCTCTGCTACCAATGACTGGAACGAATTGCAAAAATCACTGAAGCTGGAGACTCATATCACCCTCACTAACTTTAAGCACCAGCTGTCAGAGCAGCTCACAAATCACTGCACCTGTACATAGGCCATCTGTAAATAGCTCATCCAACTACCTCATCCCCATACTGTTATTTATTTATTCTCCTTTGCACCCCAGTATCTCTACTTGCACATTCATCTTCTGCACATCTATCACTCCAGTGTTTAATTGCTAAATTGTAATTATTTTGCCACCATGGCCTATTTAATGCCTTACCTCCCTTATCTTACCTGATTTGCACACACTGTATATAGAATTTCTTCTATTGTGTTATTGACTGTATGTTTTGTTTATTCCACGTGTAAATCTGTGTTGTTGTTTGTGTCCTAATGCTTTGCTTTATCTTGGCCAGGTCGCAGTTGTAAATGAGAACTTGTTCTATACTAGCCTACCTGGTTAAATAAAGTTGAAATAAAAATAAAAAATGTTTATTTTTATTTTTATTGAACTGCATTGTTGCATAAGGGCTTGTAAGTAAGCATTTCACTGTTGTATTCGGCGCATGTGACAAATAAAATTTTATTTGATATGATTTTACTCCAACATCCTCCAAACACACACATTCAGAATCCTTCATCCCCAGCCTGACACACTTACTGAAGAATGTGGTGAAGTTACGTACAACACAGAGCACTGCTTGTATCCTGATATGGTTATGGTACCACAGTGTGTGTGTGTGTGTGTGTGTGTGTGTGTGTGTGTGTGTGTGTGTGTGTGTGTGTGTGTGTGTGTGTGGCAGGGGTGGCGGCTATAACTATAACTTAAGTGGTCCATACCTGAACAGCTACTGTCCACTGTATATATTACAGGCAGCTATAACTATGACTGTAATGGTCTGTAGCAGACATAACTACTATATACCTCTCACATGGCGACGCCAGTCGATAACTTTTGTATAGGAGCCGTGCCACTGTTGGAATGTTAGGAATCTCATTTATGTAGCCTGCATTGTGGTGTGTGTGTTTTGAGGAAATGAACACTCTACCCCCTTTAGAGAAGGAGAATAACAGAAAACAGCAGGCAAAAAAGGTTGTACGCAAGAGAGAAGCACAAATGAGACTCAGATGATTCTCTGCTCTAACTGTTCAACAAATGACCTTAACACTGCTTAAAGAGCCACTGAGACAGTATATCTCCCAGGTAGCAGAAGTCATACAAGCCCCATGATGGCTCATCAGGCTCCTACAGTTGCACCACCCCAATAGGGACAATTCACTATGACAAGGAAACAGAAACATAATGGCAGCCCACGTAGGAGACAGACATCACAGCACCCACGTACAGCACTGAGAGACAGACACATAATGGAGGAGCTATGTGGGCAATGACAGTGTGGTCTTCTGACGCGGATCTTTTATTCGGGGAGGGGGGGGGGTCAGTGGTGTCTCTATTGTAGATTCAATGAGGGAGAAGATCGAGAAAACATCTTGAATACAATCATGGTTTTCAGAGAAAGACAATTGGACTCAATCTAATGCGCCTTATAGAGCAGCGCACTATAAAAAACATTTTTCAGGTAATCTACACTTGAGCCGACGTGCAGTGTTTACCATGATTGCAAATGTCTGGGAAAAGTCAGCACTGAATATAATATGTGTTACCTAGTGTACACTTGCATCCACGAGCCAGAGTGGTTGAGATAAGCAGGCCTGCAGAGATTGTGCCCCCAGACTTTGCAGTGTTTGAAGAACAAGAAATTGAGTTGCATGTTCATCTGTCAGCCCATGAAGAGGCAGACCCAACCAGTCTTATGTACAGTCAAGTCCAGTATCTTCCGGTCTCTGTGGATGTGGACTTTGAGCACTTAATGAACCAACAGAGGAGTCAGTTAATTCAGTTGCTCGGACATGTTCTCCAATACAGACAACACTTTTGGCTACACAGACCAGGTCAAACATTGGATATAGACAGGGGATGCAGAGCCAATCATGCAGTACAACTGATGCATCTCCCCTCAGGTTTACCAGGCAATCCTTAAGAAGACCCACCGCCCATGTGAGCATCACCTGCAGTGACCATTAAGAAGGATGGCAGTGTAACGGAGACGCTGAGTCGAGAAGCAGGTGCAACGTTTAATTAAACAACAAACATGAAACGAGACACCATAACAGTAGCGTCTACGCATAAACCCAGGAAAAATGCAGACTGAGGAAAGAACCAAAGGGAGTGACAGATATATGGGAGGTAATCAGGAAGGTGATGGAGTCCAGGTGAGTTTCATGATGATGTGCAGGTGCGCGTAAGGCTTGATGCCAAGTGTGTGTAATGATTAATCCCAGGACCGGTGGTTAGTAGACCGGTGACGTTGAACGCCGGAGGGGAGGAGCGGAAGTAGACGTGACAGGCAGTGTAAGGCTTGATGCCAGGTGTGTGTAATGATGAATGCCAGGTGTGTGTAATGATTAATCCCAGGGCCGGTGGTTAGTAAACCAGTGACGTTGAACGCCGGAGGGGAGGAGCGGGAGTAGACGTGACAGGCAGTGTAAGGGTTGCTGTGACAATTGTGGATTGAACAGTGTCACATACAAGGATGTATCAAATCAAATGTTATTTGCCACATGCACCGAATACAACAGGTAGACCTTACAGTGATATGCTTACTTACAAGCAAGCCATTAACCAACAATGATGTTTTAAGAATATACCTAAAAAAGTAAGAGATAAGAACAAGTGTTCCACTGGGATGCTGGCCCAGGTTGACTCCAATGCTCCCCACAGTTGTGTCAAGTTGGCTGAATGTCCTTTGGGTGGAGGACCATTCTTGATACACACATGAAACTGTTGAGTGTGAAAAGAAAAAACAGCAGCATTGCAGTTCTTAACACATGGCCCTGGCACCTACTATAATACCCAGTTCAAAGGCACTTCAAAATGTTGTGTTTCCCATTCACCCTCTGAATGGCACACATACACAATCCATGTCTCAATTGTCTCAATACTTAAAAATACTCCTTTAACCTGTCTCCTTCCCTGCATCTACACTGATTGAAGTGGATTTAACAAGTGACACCAATAAGGGACCATAGATTCCTGGATTCACCTGGATTTACCTGGTCAATATATGTCATGGAAAGAGCAGGTGTACTTAATGTACTCAGTGTATATGTTCTATTGATATTAATGGTGATCTACAAAGAGTATGACAGTATTAGCCCTGCCCATTATATTAAATTAGAGGACTGGCAAGACTCACTGTCTCTCTCTCTCTCTCTCTCTCCCTCTGCTCTCTCTGCTCTCTCTCTCTCTCTCTTTGCTCTTTGCTCTCTCCATTTGCTCTCTCTGCTCTCTCTCTCTCTCTTTGCTCTCTCTCTCTCTCTTTCTCTCTTTGCACTCTCTTCTCTCTCTCTTTGCTCTCTCTCTCTCCCTGACAACTAAGAGCCCAGTAAAATGGAATGCCCTGAAGATCTTCATGACATCAGCCATGGGTGATAGTAATCTTTATTCTGCTCCAAACCATAATAATAATGTTATGAATCAGACTCTCACAGATGACATTTGAGATGACCTGGAATCACATGCCTCATAATTCCTACAATAAAGCCACTTTTGACTTTGCAGCTGGCCCATCTGGCATACATCGATTAGTTCTGCCTGCAGGGCAGCATTCATGACAATACACATCAACCTGCACATGTTTCACTATAAATCACACAAAAAAACACATAGGTGTACACTGGCAATGATATAATCTGGTTTGCTCTGAGTTGCTGGGGGACTGAAGTGCCAGAGCTGAGCTAGCAGATGTGGCAAAGAAACACAGATAAAATCATGATGATGGAATAACAAATGGGTGTTTCAAATTGAGTAGTCTGAAGATTCTGCATTTTATGACGGTGGAGGTGAGAACAACAGAAACAACATGTGGTTATGAAATAGGGTTAAAGGGTTGCTGAGAATGTTCTTGTACGCAGGAAATGCAGATAAGCTTTGTGATATGCTGACAATCCGCTCTAACACGCAATTAATTTAACAGTAATGCACTTTACATGTAGTCTAATTTTGTCCAGCTAATAACCTAACCACCGATCAAGCAACATATGATCTAAATGTTCAAATTCTGTTTCTGCAGGATTATTTTGCAGCGACAATACGGCTGGCGTTAAAGCGATGCTAAATGTGTCAAACGCAATTTTGTCATGTAAAAACTGGCGCAACTGGCATTTTACAGCATTAACGCCAGATTCTTCAATTTATCCGTTTTATATCCAGTGTTGAAAAAAGTACCCAATTGTCATAATTGAGTAAAAGTAAAGATACTAATAGAAAATTACTCAAGTAAAAATGTAAGTAACCCAGTAAAATACTACTTGAGTAATAGTCTAAAAGTATGTGGTTTTAAATATCCATAAGTATCAAATGTAGATGTATTTGCTAAAATATAAAAGTAAAATAAAAAAATAATTTCAAATTCCTTATATGAAGCAAAGCAGATGGCACGGTTTTCTTGTTTTTTAAATTTTCAGATTGCTAGGGGAACACTCAAACTAAGCATTTGTGTTTAGGGAGTCCACCAGATCAGAGGCAGTAAGCATGACTGGGGGCGTTTTCTTGATAAATGCGTGAATTTGACCATTTTCCTTTCCTGTTAAGCATTCAAAATGGGTGTGAGGGAAAATGTATGGAGTGTAAAGTACATTATTTTCTTAGGAAGTAAAAGTAAATGTTGTCAAAAATATAAATAGTAAAGTACAGATACCTGAAAAAACGACTTAAGTAGTACTTTAAAGTATTTGTTCTTAAGTTCTTTACACCACTGCTTATATCAGCTCGCTTGCGCTCAGATGGGAGGGTGGAAATATCTGAGTCGTGTCCTTAAAAACGTGATCCAAAGTGCTAATTTCAGGCAGCGCTGATAGGGATATTTGAGACCAACCAAACGCAGTTGGTTAATTAAGTCATGAATTTTGATAGCGGAAACTCATGCACTTTTAGAAAAAGGTGTTCCAAAAAGGTTAGTCAGCTGTCCCCATAGAATAACTATTTTTGGTTCCATGTAGAACCTTCTGTAATAAGGGTTCTACGTGGAAACCCAAAATGCTTTTACCTGGAACGAAAGGGTTCTAGATATGGAACAATATGTGCTTTTCGTGCCTTTATACTTCATATTTAGAAACATAAAACAGTAATGTTTTTCCCCATTTCGCTTTATTTGATTAAAAACCAGGCATATCCTCCTCTCAATGAAGGCTGTATTTTTTTGTATAGCCCAATGAGATCAACTGGTCAAGACCATTGATACAGTGTTTGGCTCGTGAGACCGCTTGGAAATAAATCTTACTCACCAAAGCGTTCAGTTTTAAAATCTAAGTTGGAGAGGAGCAAAACAGTGAGCTGACATTCCCTTTTTACCTATGTATTGTAGGTAGGCCTACGTTATTTTAGCCATACTTTGGACGTGCGTAAAACCCCCTCCATGATGTAGGCTACATGTGTCCATGCCCATCATCAAACGAGAAATGGAAAGATGAGAACCTCGGCGAATACAGGTGAACCTCGTATTTAGAAGATATTTTCCTGTAACAACTGTTTATTTTTCATTTAATTTAATTAACAAAAAAACGTATTTGAATGATTAACTGTCCTGGCTTGGTGAGAACATCCGTGGCGCGCATGCAATGCAAGTTTTAGAGAAGTGTGAATGCGATCTGTAAGATGGTTTGAAAATGTATACCAAACATTCTATTTTGGAGCAGTATAACGGTGAGTGGACATCCTCCCTTTCTCTTTATATTGGATCGTTGTGTTTAGAATTTGATTAGAATTATTCACTCTCTTTTTAGGCCTTATCAATAATTAATTTAATCTCGTTTATTATTGACAACGTTTGACATGTCCTTGCTCAGCCATAATGCAATTTACAGTAGACCTAGCCCCTATATCAGTGTGAATGCTATGTATTTACTGAATAAAAACATAAACACAACATACAACCATTTAAACGATTTCACTGGGTTACAGTTCATATAAGAAAATCAGTCAAATGAAATGAATAAATTAGGCCCTAATCTATGGATTTCACATGACTGGGCAGGGGCACAGCCATGGGTGGGCCTGCCAGGGTATAGGGAGCCAGGCCCACCCACTGGAGAGCCAGGCCCTGCCATTTACAATGAGTTTTTCCCCCAAAAAGGGCTTTATTACAGACAGAAATACTCCTCAAATTCATCAGCTGGTCTCAGACGATCCTGGAGGTAAAGAAGCTGGATGTGGAGGTCTACACGGGTCTGCAGCTGGCATGGTTACACATGGTCTCTAAAACGACGAGACATCTGTGGCATTGTGTTGTGTGACAAAACTGCACAGTTTAGAGTGGCCTTTTATTGTCTCCAACACAAGGTGCACCTGTGTAATGATCACACTGTTTAATCAGCTTCTTGATATGCTACACCTGTCAAGTGGATGGATTATCTTGGTAAAGGAGAAATTTTCACTAACAGGGATGTAAACAAATCTGTGCACAACATTTTTTAGAAATAAGATTTTTGTGTGTATGGAACATTTCTGGAATCTTTTATTTCAGCTCATGAAACATGGGACCAACACTTGACATGTTTATGTTTTTGTTGAGTATATATACACTACATGACCAAAAGTATGTGGACACCTGTTCGTCAAACATCTCATTCCAATATCATGGGCATTAATGTGGAGTTGGTCCCCCCTTTGGTGCTATAACAGCTTCCACTCTTCTGGGAAGGCTTTCCAGTAAATGTTTCCACTAAAAGATTTCCCTTCACTGGAACTAAGGGGCCCGAACCATGAACAACATCCCCAGACCATTATTTCTCTTCCACTAAACTTCCCAACTGGCACTATGCATTCGGGGAGGTAGTTTTCTCCAGGCAGGGCATCCGCCAAACCCAGATTCGTCCGTTGGACTGCCAGATGGTGAAACGTGATTCATAACTCCAGAGAACGATGCTCCAGAGTCCAATGGCTGCAAGCTTTACACCCCTCCAGCCGATGCTTGGCATTGCACATGAGGATCTTAGGCTTGTGTGCGGCTGCTCAGCCATGGAAACCCATTTCATTAAGCTGCTGACTTTGCTTCCAATAGTAAGTGTTGCAACGCGCTTCAGGACTCGGCGGTTCCGTTCTGTGAGCTTGTGTGGTCTACCACTTCATGGCTGAGCCATTGCTGCTCCTATACGTTTCCACTTCTCAATAACAGCACTTACAGTTGACAGTGGTAGCTCTAGCAAGGCATACATCCCACAAACTGACTTGCTGGAAAGGTGGCATCCTATGACGGTGGCACATTAAAAGTCACTGAGCTCTCCAGTAAGGCCATTTCACTGCCAATGTTTGTCTATGGAGATTGCATGGCGGTGTGCTCAATTTTATACACCTGTCAGCAACAGGTGTGGCTGAAATAGCCAATTCTACTAATTTTAAGAGGTGTCCACATACATTATATATACAAAGGTATTTCCACATTGAAGCCATGCAATTACTAAGAACAACGTGGACTGCAATCAGTTTCAAGTGAACATATTTTGCAAAGACGGGATAGATCTACATTTTGTTAATGTGTCAAACTATAATAAACTTACATTGGAATTGGAGTTGATTCCAAGGCAATACATAAAATACCGTAAATACACAACTTGAAGCAACCGCATATTCAACCATGGAGCTCGTTCTGATTGGCCAGTGAGGGGCCACGCCTCGACACACCCACAACTTGTTTATTCTTCAAGACCCAGGCCTTTCACGCCAACGCCAGCAACTGTGCTGATAATTGTGCTTGTGAAAATAGCAACAACATTTCTGACACACCCCTGAACCTAGAGCACTTCTGCCCAGCACTTAGATTGACCATTGTGTTAGGTTTGTTCAAATAGATTCCTACATCTATATGGTAGTAGCTCCACTCATGAAAAACTAAAGACAGTCGTACAATTTATAAATGTTCCCAAAAATATAGTGGGTATTAAACAAGACTATTACATTATTGAGAACATATATACACTGAGTATACAAAACACTGAGAACACCTGTTATTTCCATTACATAGTGACCAGGTTAATCCAGGTGAAATCTATGATGTTACGTTGAAACAACGTTGATTCAACCAGTTTGTGCCCAGTGGGAGAGCTGCTGTCTCAGTAGTAAATGTAATCAAACATCAGTTATCAAAACTCACTGAATTCTTTGGATTAATCATTCTCAGCAGCTAGCAATTACAGGGTTCATCATTAATGAATTCACTGCACTGAAAACATATTGCTCATGTACACACTCACACACACACGTTATGTTCTTCTATCCCAGTGGGGACCTAACATTCATTTCCATTCAAAATCCTATTTTCCCTAACACCTAAACCTTTACCATAGCGCTAACCTTAACCTCTAACCCTAACCTAAACTTCTAACCCTAAACCCAACCACTAACACACTTACCCCATGTTTAACCCTAACCTAAACTTCTAACCCTAAACCCAACCACTAACACACTTACCCCATGTTTAACCCTAACCCTAATTGTAACCCTAAATCTAAAACCTAAGCTCAAAAAGGCCTTTGTCCTCATGTCCTCATGTCCTCATGGACAAAGGCTATTTTAAGGGGGAATGCGCCCACGAGGGAGAATTTTCCTTGTTTTACTATCTTTGTGGGAACTTTTGGGGATTTTAGGTCCCCACAAGCAGTGGTGTAAAGTACTTAAGTAAAAATACTTTAAAGTACTACTTAAGTAGTTTTTGGTAGTATCTGTACTTTACAATTGATATTTTTTGGGATGCCTTACTTTTACTTCACTACATTTCTAAAGAAAATAATGTACTTCTACTCCAAAGATTTTCCCTGACACCCAAAAGTACCTGTTACATTTTGACAGGAAAATGGTCCAATTCACACACTTATCAAGAGAACATCCCTGCTCATCACTACTGCCTCTGATCTGGCGGACTCACGAAACAAAGAACATCCCTGGTCATCCCTACTGCCTCTGATCTGGCAGACTCACGAAACAGAGAACATCCCTGGACATCCCTACTGCCTCTGATCTGGCGGACTCACGAAACAGAGAACATCCCTGGACATCCCTACTGCCTCTGATCTGACGGACTCACGAAAAACAAATGCTTTGTTTGTAAATGATATCTGAGTGTTGGAGTGTGCCCCTGGCTATCCACTAGATGCTATAGTGGTCCATCCAGTAGTGTACTTTAACCTCTGCAAAGAGGTCTGGACCTTTATGACAGAGGTGATAATGTGTTTACCCTATAACCACAGGGTTGCTGGTTCAAGCCCAGGTACTCCTCTTCCCCTATACACTAACAATACCTGCCTGCCTTGTCAGTAGAGCAAAGGAGCACTGTATGACATAACACTGTGGTGAACACATCTCTGACTGATTTTTTTAAAAAATATATATTTTACCTTTATTGAACTAGGCAAGTCAGTTAAGAACAAATTCTTATTTTCAATGATGGCCTAGGAACAGTGGGTTAACTGCCTGTTCAGGAGCAGAACTACAGATTTGTACCTTGTCAGCTCAGGGGTTTGAACTTGCAACCTTCCGGTTACTAGTCCAACTCTCTAACTCTCTAACCAACAGGCTACTAGGCTAATGACAAGCAGTCAGGCTTTAAAACTGCTGAACAAACCCAATACTTTCCTGAGAGATGCTCAGAGGAAGATAACACAATACAGCGTGACTGACTACACAGCACAACACAACAGCAGAAATGTGTGTGTGTGTGTGCACTCACACTTGTGTTTGTGTGAAATACAACAACATAAACCAAAGTGTTCCTTTCACAACTGCCTTACAGAGCCCCGAGGCACCAGCCTTTATAAGACGCTCTGGTAAAAAATGATGTTACACCAGCTACTTTAAGACCTGACCTGAGGTTGGGTAATATTATGTGGGTTTCCCATAGAATTGGCAAGTAAGTCTAAGAAAGGATATACCTGCATTGCTTTGAATTAGGATGTATATTCAATTGCACAGACAGATGCAAATAATCTAGATTGAGATCGATCTATATTGGAATTCAGAGGTTGAGGTCTATATTCAGTCTATATTCAGAATTCATAAGTTGATGCTCTTCCTGCGTACTTGCATATGTGTATGTAGGGGGCAGTCCCAGGCTCCCAGACCTTATTCTATCCCCCATTAGTTTCCACGGTAATGTGGAGTGACATTTAAGTGTGTCACAGTGGACCCCCAAGCAGCACTTCCCCTTGATAACCATGGTAACAGGGTTATTTGCTTTAATCAAAGAGAATTTATTTAGAAACCCCAGCAGACCTGAGCCTTATCGCCTACTCTGGAGAACACCTTCAAGGACTGGAGAAGGACAACAGGAATGAACATATGCAAGCATGCACAAACGTACATATACACACACAAACTCACACACAAGAACGACAATGAAGGACGCTCCTTCTCTGAAAGGACAACACGTATACATGTGTGAGCACGTTTGAGCGTGTGTTTGTGTTACCCATAGAGATTGAAGGTTCTGTATTGTCCTTTTCCTTTGTTCCTGCCCTTGAATATGTTCTTGGAATCACACACACATACTCACACACAAAGATGTTTCGTTTCTGTGTTTCGTGCTGAGACACCACACAACTTTTGCATCAATCTATAGAGCCAGGGAACTAACTGCAACGAGAAGACAAACAGAAAACGGAACAATAGAAATAAACAGGAATGTATTATTCATGTTCAAAACAAATAAAAACACAGTCCTCAAAGTGAGCAGCATCACTGGGTCTAGTGCTGTTCTTGAGTGGACCACAAAGTGACTGAGTCTTCATTTTGACCTCATACTCTAAACGCAGCCTTGGATTTGTTCCCGAGTGTTCTAGCCTCAGAGGGAATTTCAGGAGTGCATGGGGTTTGAACCAGCAACCCTGTGACTTAAAGGTCCAAACCTCTTGGCAGTCTGGAGTCTTCCATCTAATAGACTTAGATAACAGGAGGCTATACAGAACGTTGTTGACTCCCATGGCGTGTAATTGTTATAACATAGAAGTGTGTTTGGGGAGTTGGAGTTGTGTGTTATACGACATTAAAGAGCTCCATACCAATGCTGTGTTTAGAATATGACAGCAGCTATGTATTACGTAACCTGGTTAAATAATGAATACCCCATCCTGTGAGATACACACTTTTCAACTGGCAAGGCGATCCTGGGACTGTGTCCAAACAGACACACACGGGCATGCCCACATTCACACATATACTGTATACATTTACATATACACATAGGAGATCTTTGGCTTGTCCTATTAACCTGGCATCTACAAGTAAATGCCCAAAAAAGGAAACATTTGAGTAAATGAGGGATATAAAGTATGGGTGTGGAATTAACATCCCATCATGCTTAGGTCCATGTATAACAATTCTGAGTGTACCCAGTTTCCTATTATGTTGGCTACCATTGCTAGAAGAGATCTCAGTGACTTTGAAACAGGGGTAATTGTTGGGGCACGTTTAGCAGAAGATTCAGTGGTGTAGACTGCTTTACTTGCTGATATTTCACGATATGCCATGGCCGTCTCAGATCTCAACCCAATTGAACACTTATGGGAGATTCTAGAGCTGCACCTGAGACAGTGTTTTCTGCCACCATCAGGACGCAGACACCAAATTGCTCGTGGAAGAATGGTGTTGCATCTTTCCAATAGAGTTTCAGACAATTGTAGAATCTACAGTATGGCAAGGCTCTTTGAAGCTGTTCTGGCGGCTCGTGGTGGCCTAACACCCTATTAAAATGCTGGTGTTTCATTTACAGTGCATTCGGAAAGTATTCAGACCCTTTGACTTTTTGGATTATATTGTTTTTTCCCCTCATCAATCTACACACAAGACCCCCTAATGACAAAGAAAAAACAGGTTTTTAGACATTTTTGCAAATGTATGAAAACACAAAACTGAAATATTACATTTACATAAGTATTCAGACCTTTGCTCGGTACTTTGTTGAAGCCCCTTTGGCAGCGATTACAGCCTCAAGTCTTCTTGGTTATGACGCTACAAGCTTGGCACACCTTTATTTGGGGAGTTTCTCCATTCTTCTCTGCAGATCCTCTCAAGCTCTGTCAGGTTGGATGGGGAGCATCACTGCACAGCTATTTTCTTGTCTCTTCAGAGATGTTTGATCGCGTTCAAGTCTGGGCTCTGGCTGGGCCATTCAAGGACATCCAGAGATGTGTCCCAAAGCCACTCCTGCATTGTCCTAGCTGTGTGCATAGAGTGGTTGTCCTGTTGGAAGGTGAACCTTTGCCCCAGTCTGAGGTCCTGAGTGCTCTGGAGCAGGTTTTCATCAAGGATCTCTCTGTACTTTGCTCCATCGGTCTTTCCCTCGATCCTGACTGGTCACCCAATCGCTGCCGCTGAAAAACATCCCCACAGCATGATGCTGTCACCACCATGATTCACTTTAGAGATGGAGCCAGGTTTTCTCCAGACGTGAAGCTTGGCATTAAGGCCAAAGAGTTCAATCTTGGTTTCATCAGACAAGATAATCTTGTTTCCCATGATCTGAAAGTCCTTTAGGTATCTTTTGGCAAACTCCAAGTGGGTTGTCATGTGCCTTTTACTGAGGAGTGGCTTCCATCTGGCAACCCTACCATAAAGGGGAGTGCTGCAGATATGGTTGTCCTTCTGGAAGGTTCTCCCATCTCCACAGAGGGACTCTGGACCTCTGTCAGAGTGACCATCGGGTTCTTGGTCACCTCCCTGACCAAGACCCTTCTCCCCCGATTGCTCAGTTTGGCCGGGCGGCCAGCTTTAGGAAGAGTCTTGGTGATTCCAAACTTCTTCCATTTAAGAATTATGGAGGACACTGTGTTCTTGCGGATCTTCAATACTGCAGAACTGTTTTGGTACCCTTCCCCTGATCTCTGCCTCGACACAATCCTGGTTCGGAGCTCTACGGACAATTCCTTTGACCTCTTGGCTTGTTCAATTGTTCAACCTTATATAGACAGCCTTTCCAAATTATGTCCAATTTGAGCTCAATTTCAAGTCTCATAACAAAGGGTCTAAATAATTATGTAAATAAGGTATTTCTGTTTTGAATTTTTTATACATTTGCAAAAATGTAAATAAACTTTTCGCTTTTTCATTATGGGATATTGTGTGGAGATTGATGAGGAAAATTTGAATTTAATAAATTTTATAATAAGGCTGTAACGTAAGAAAATGTGGAGAAAGGCAAGTGGTCTGAATACTTTCAGAATGCATTGTATTTTGGCAGTTACCAGTAGGTCACTCTCTTTTTGATTTTCCCATTAAAAATAATTTGGTGGATGCTTATTTTTGTCCTATTTCACACATGTACAAGGGTGAAATAATATGTGTGAATTAGAAATGTGTTTTTTGCATATCCTAACTGTCCCTGAGACACCATCAGAAAGTGGGGTCATGGCAACTGTCTGCCATTATCAACAGCAAACCTGGTGCAATTGGGGTTAAGTGCCTTGGTCATGGGCACATCGACCCAACGCTTTAACTGCTAGGTGACCTGCAGTCTTTTGCTTACAAAATGTAGTCAGTCAACACTATGTTTTTTCTAAATATGGTATACTGTACACTGAGTGTACTAAACATTAGGAACACCTTCCTAATATTGAGTTGCACCCCACTTTGCCCTCAGAACAGCCTCAATTCGTTAGGGCATGGACTCTACAAGGTGTCAAAATCAGTCCACAGGGATGCTTGCCCATGTTGATTCCAATGCTTCCTACAATTGTGTCAATTTGGCTGGATGTCCTTGTCCATTCATCATCTGAATGGCACACATACACAATCCATGTCTCAAGGCTTAAATATCCTTCTTTAATCTGTCTACTCCCCTTCATCTACACTGATTGAAGTGGATTTAACAATAAAGGGTCATATACTGTAGCTTTCACCTGGATTCACCTGGTCAGTCTATGTCATGGAAAGAGCAGGTGGTCCTAATGTTTTGTACACTCAGTGTACACTTTAGATTTAGAATGTATTCAATGTTTTTACATTACACCAGTCTAAATAAATAAATGATTATGGATCCATTGGTTCACACAGAATTGGAGAATGTGTATTCATAGGCATGCACTCTGTAAACCTTGCATGCACACACACACACACACACACAGAGAGACAGAGAGACAGAGAGACAGAGAGAGAGAGGTCTTGTGAGTTCTTTACCTCATATATATAAAAAAAACATGAGTGATTTACGCTGTTCCAGTAAAACCCTTAGGCCACTACACTACACACACACCAGTGTTTCCCCTATATTCCCCAATGAATTACATTACTGAGGCCTTGGTCACATCAACAACCCATTCCATATTTAACTTTTCATGTGTTTATATTAATTTCATACTTATATAAAAACATATGTTAATTTCAGATATTCAAAACAACACATCCTCCGAGCTGGTTGGTTCCTTTAAAAGACATCCTCCGTAGTGTATGAGTTTATGACAGAGGCTGGACAGCTGGACAAACTGCCTTCGCACACTACAAGTTCTAGAACACAGAGAACTCTGGGAACACATTCTACTGCACATGCTCCTGCCCACTTTGTGTCATTGCAGTGGACCGTACCAGGTGATCATGGACACACTCTGTCCTTGTAGTTCATAGTCGCCAGTCACAAGGCTACAGGTAATGGCTATGGGTAGCAGTTACCCTGCCAGCCAATGGAATCAACAGAGTGTAACCTTCCTTTCCTTCTACATTTACATTTTAGTCATTTAGCAGACGCTCTTAACCAGAGCCAATTACAGAGGAACAACAAGAGCAGTGTGATACTGTCATTTGAGCAACATGTCCTCATGACTGATGGCCCTGTTTTGTGCCAATTGCTAAACAAGCTGTAAAGGTGTTTGCTTTTTCTCAGACAGATTGCATCACCTTCCTCCTCTTCCACTGCCCCTCAATGTGTACATCAGAGCACGTTCATCTATTCCAGAATTCCAAAGTTCAGCATTTTTCTTATCAGATCGAACACAATGTTCAACAAAGGACAGACTCAAACGTTTGTCTGTGGTTCCCTGCACGGTTAAACTAAAATCTGTCTTTACATTACATCCAGTAAGTCCCCTTGGTGTCTCTACACAGTATCTACTCTAGAAGATCGTCCCCTTGGTGTCTCTACACAGTATCTACTCTAGAAGATCGTCCCCTTGGTGTCTCTACACAGTATCTACTCTAGAAGAACGTCCCTTTGGTGTCTCTACACAGTATCTTCTCTAGAAGAACGTCCCTTTGGTGTCTCTACACAGTATCTACTCTAGAAGAATGTCCCCTTGGTGTCTCTACACAGTATCTACTCTAGAAATAAAAGAATGTTTAATAGATTGCAACATTTCGAAAATCGAGTATACTTCAATTAAATGCCATGATGTAATTTTCAAATGTAGGCTGAAGGTGGTTTACGGTCAGTCTATTGACATGTCTGTAGAAAATTGTTGTAGCGACAGCATGAGCATTCTATTGTCGCCCAACATCAAACTTGTCGGTTGTTGTTATGAAAAAGAAAATCAGCAGCCCGATGCACCATATAGCATACCTTCTCTATTTTATCACCAATAAACCCCTCAGTTTAAAAATGAATTCAGTAAATGTCAAGCTAGCAAGCAAGGTAATTAAAAGCAATTTTCTAAACAATGTTTTGATTCCTTGCTAGCTGGCTAGCCAGTTCAAATAATGACCAGAGTATAGCTGACAATGTCTTAAAGGTGCAATGTGCAGAAATTGCTCGACCATTTCCTGGTTGCTAAGATTCAAATAGTTTGCCTAATTTCAGTTTCAGTGGCAAAACAAGCAATGTAGAGAATCATGTACCATCTGTATCCACTCTACAAGAACATCCACTTGATGTCCTTACACAGTATCCACTCTACATTAACATCCACTTGATGTCCTTACATAGTGTCCACACTAGAAGAACGTCCCCTTGGTGTCCCTACAGAGGATCTTCTTGAAGGCCTTCCTGAAGTCCTGGTTGAAGATGGTGTATATGACGGGATTCAGACAGGAGTTGCAGTAGCCGATCCAGAAGAAGAAAGTGAAGAGGGGAGCAGGGACCAAGCAGGTCTCAGGAAAGATGGCCTTCAGTGAGTAGGAGAAGAAGAAAGGGAACCAACAGATGACAAACACTCCGATCACCACGGCCAGGACAAACGTGAAGCGCTTCTCTCGGTTTACCATGGCCCTGCGCCGAGACATGGGAGTGGCCTGTGGCTTCACCGGCCTATCAGAGACCAGCACTATACCGGTGGGGGTGGCTACAGTATTTTTGGCCTCGTGAGAGGTCAGAGAAGAGAGAGGTGCTCCTCCAGACTTTGATCCTCCATTATTCTTAACTGTCCCTTTCCCTCCCCCTCTTCCTCCCTTTCCTCTTCCCCTCGTCTCTGCCTCGGAGCCAGAGCTGAAGCTGTCATCATTGGGGGTGTCTCTATGTTTATCCTCCTGTATCTCACCCTGTCTGTGGGTCTCCTCATGTTGGCTATCTGGAGAGAGGAGTGTGAGGGAGAGAGCTACGGTGGGTGAGGTAGGCTGGGGTGAGGTGGGGACAGGATTTGGTAAAGACGTCTGGGGTTGACTCTTGGCCTGGGTCTCACTCTGGGGAGGAGGAGACGAGGGGGAGGAGACAGGGAGACTCTTCAGAGGTACGGCGTCCGTAGATTGTCTGTCTGCTTTCCCTCCCTCCCCTTTGTGGTTCTGTGGTTGGCTGAGAGGCTTGAGTTGGGGGATGATGACAGGTCCCGGTGAGGGAGGTGTGGGGTTGTTAGGAGGGTTGCTAGACATGTTGCCAGGGGATTTGTTAGGGTTGGGTTTCTCCCCTGGCAGACATCTTGTGTGTTGCTTGGCAATCTGGTAGATCCTGATGTAGACCCCGATCATGATGAGACACGGGGCGAAGAACGATCCAATGGTGGAGTAGAGAATATACCAACGCTCGTTGTTCAGCTCACACACCTCCACCCCTCCCTTGCTCTTATCCAGGGAGAGGAGAGGAGGGAAGGAGATGACGGCAGAGAGAAGCCAGACGACCACGATGGCCGCCTTGATGCGCGCTGGCGTCCGTTGGATGCCATAGGACACGGGCCGGGAGATGGACAGGTAGCGGTCCAATGAGATGGCACACAGGTGGGCAATGGAGGACGTGCAGAAGAAGACGTCCAACGCCAGGTAGATCTCACACCACAGTGAGCGGAACGCCCAGTAACCCTGCAGCTCATTGGCCAGTGAGAAGGGGATGATGAGGGTAGCGACTAGGATGTCGGCTGCAGCCAGGGAGACAAGGAAAAGGTTCTGTGGGCCATGGAGTGAGCGTGAGGTCAGCACTGCAATGATGACCAAGATGTTGCCGACGATGGTGAGGATCATCATGAGGGTGATCGCCATTGCGAATAACGCAGTGGCCTCTGGGGAATAGGGTGGGATTCGCAGTGCTGTCTGGTTGTAGTAGGGGGCAGATCCGGTGGTGACACTGAGGTTCAGGTTGGTAATCACATTTACCCCTGGCGCTGACAGGCATGTAACTTTTGGGGCCGCAGCCATGGCGACGCCAGCAGGAGCACATATATTGGAGACAATTCAGAAACTCACGGGGAACATGAAGTATGTTTGGAGTGAGTGAAGGTGAAAAAAATGTATATATAGGTTTCTGTTATCTGCTACCTTAATCCCTTGAGGAAGACTCGTTGTCCAGTGAGAGGGCAGTAAAGAGGAGGGCTCTAACGCAGAAACAGAGACATGGCTGATGGGCTCAAGAGGCGTCCCCCTTAGAACTTTATACGCACGAGATGATTGAATTCAAATCAGAGAAAGAGAAAAAGCTTGTGCTGCTTTGTCAAATACACAGACAAGTTGTCCCGTGTAAAACAGATCATTTTACTCCTCCAGTCACGCACTCTCTTTTCATGTCTCTTTTCAACACTCAGATGGGTTAAGATCCACGAAATGGTTATTGGATATTCAATGAAAGAAAAATAAAGAATAATCTTATCCAATCATTCAATTAAATGACTAAATATATTTTAACTCACACACACACCGCTGATGCTTGGATAGTTATTCTTCTGGGGGAAATGATTAATTGCTTCAACAAATGCTGAAAAAAATGTGTCATTCAAACATAGTCCTTCGAACTGTAATAGTCATTCAGGCAATCCATAGACCGTGCTCGATGTAAATGAAATTCACTGAAGTAAAACATTCATAATTATACCATGAAATCGGAACACCCCGAATCCCACCCGCGTAATGATGTCAGCCATGGCCCAGAGACGCACGGGATGATACTTGAGCGGATAAAATGCCTTTTAAAAAGTTGCTATTCATATTCGTAGAGTAACCATATAACGCATTAGCGGCGACTTCAGTTTAAAGACGTAAAAAGTAATCCAACAATCTGCGTTCCTCAGCTTCCATCTGTCCAAAAGTGGCGAAACGAGACCCGCACTGAGCTGTCATCGTCAAAAGATACGGGATGGGTCCGAGAAGACTTCAGCCACAAACATCAAAATAGTTCATTCAATTGTAGAATAAAAAAATAACATATTCCTTCATTTTTCTTTCGTGGTGTTTGATAGGATAGATGCTTTATAGTTCGTTTGAGTGCTGTCAAAGTCGTTAAACTAAAAAGGGTAATGTCAACACTTCACTGATTACATGGTGATAATGTTATAATTATTATCACCATGATACTGATTTATTCCTATTTTTTCCCAGTTTTTGATTGTGCGCAACTCGACTAGGTCCACTTTCTATCCATGACTCACGGATAATAACGTCCTTTCCCTTCAATAGTGGTTGAATAATGGCCATCTGTTGCACATCCCGTTTGTTGTTAAGATCTTGTTCTGTTTTGTAGCGATACTAGCAGGTTACATTTCCTTTGACAAAGACCCACTAGCTCGGCGTCCCTTACGACTGAGCCCCGTTAACTGCCCGGGTCGGGTAAATAACCGCGCCTCGCTCTCAGCCCCGGGAGTGACATCACGCAGCAGACCCTTTGACCGTCACCGAGACATATAAACCCAGTACACTATACACACACACGCCTACGATGCCAATTCAACTCATTCAAACTCTATTCAAAGTACATTTCAATAAACTCCAACAGACACAACACATTACTACAAGCCAGCATCCAAAAACATCGTCAAAAACAGTGCAAGAAAGACCTCAAATTTCGCAATGATAGACAGTAATATTGGTTATTATGCAAAAAAAAAATTTTTTTTTTTTTTTTTACCATCTATAAGGTACCCCAGGCACCTGTTCAATTTTCCTTCTGCCCGTCTGTTTTTATGCTGGTGCTTCTCTGCCTCTTAGTGGCGGCAGCAGGCTCCCGCAGCCTCCGAGACCGCGTGGAAGACGGGATTCCAGCGGGATCTCATATACTATACGTAACATAGTAAAAGTAAAACCTGGACAACCAATTTAGTATGATATGTTAAGTTTTGTATAGTTACATAAGACAGATGGTTACTTAAGGCAAAACGAACGTAGTGTGGTTGGTCGATCGGGGTAGGCGTATAACGCGAACGTCTAGCAACCTAAAGGTTGCGAGTTCCAATTTCATCATGGACAACTTTAGCGTTTAACTTTTCAACTACACTGAACAAAAATATGAACCCAACATGCAAAAATGCCAAAGATTTTACCGAGTTACGGTTTATATAAAGAAATCATTCACTTGAAATAAATACATTTGCCCCTAATCTACGGATTTCACATGAATGCAAATACAGATATGCATCTGTTGGTCACCGATAGTTTAAAATAAGTAGGGGCCTGGAAACCAGTCAGTATCTGGTGTGACCACAATTTTCCTAATGTAGCGCGACATTACATCTCCTTCGCATAGAGTTGATCAGGCTGGTGATTGTGGTTTGTGGAATAAATCAAATAATTTGTATCTATCTTTCCACATCTACCTACACAGGTACCTACCTACACACAGTTAATGTTCTGAAAAAAATTATATATATAAACTCAGAAAAAAAAGAAACATCCTCTCACTGTCAACTGCGTTTATTTTCAGCTAAATGAACGTGTAAATATTTGTAACATAACAAGATTCAACAACTGAGACATAAACTGAACACGTTTTACAGACATGTGACTAACAGAAATGGAATAATGTGTCCCTGAACAAAGGGGGGGTCAAAATCAAATGTAACAGTCAGTATCTGGTGTGGCCACCAGCTGCATTAAGTACTGCAGTGCATTCCCTCTTCATGGATTGCACCAGATTTGCCAGTTATTGCTGAGATGTTACCCCACTTTTCCACCAAGGCACCTGCAAGTTCCCGGACATTTCTGGGGGACATGGCCTTAGCCCTCACCCTCCGATCCAACAGGTCCCAGATGTGCTCAATGGGATTGAGATCCAAGCTCTTCGCTGGCCATGGCAGAACACTGACATTCCTGTCTTGCAGGAAATCACGCACAGAACGAGCAGTATGGCTGACGACATTGTCATGTTGGAGGTTCATGTCAGGATGAGCCTGCAGGAAGGGTACCACATGAGGGAGGAGGATGTCTTCCCTGTAACGCACAGCGTTGAGATTGCCTGCAATGACAACAAGCTCAGTTTGATGATGCTGTGACACACCGCCCCAGTCCATGACGTACCCTCCACCTCCAAATCGATCCCGCTCCAGAGTACAGGCCTCGGTGTAACGCTCATTCCTTCAACGATAAACGTGAATCCGACCATCGCCCCTGGTAAGACAAAACCGCGACTCGTCAGTGAAGAACACTTTTTGCCAGTCCTTTCTGTTCCAGCGACGGTGGGATTGTGTCTGTAGGCGACGTTGTTGCCAGTGATGTCGGGTGAGGACCTGCCTTACAACAGGTCTACAAGCCCTCAGTCCAGCCTCTCTCAGCCTATTGCACTGATGGAGGGATTGGCATTCCTGGTGTAACTCGGGCAGTTGTTGTTACCATCCTGTACCTGTCCCGCAGGTGTGATGTTTGAATGTACCGATCCTGTGCAGGTCATGTTACATGTGGTCTGCCAATGTTAGGACGATCAGCTGTCCGTCCTGTCTCCCTGTAGTGCTGTCTTAGGCGTCTCACAGTACGGACATTGCAATTTATTTCCCTGACCACATCTGCAGCCCTCATGCCTCCTTGCAGCATGCCTAAGGCACGTTCACGCAGATGAGCAGGAACCCTGCGCATCTTTCTTTTGGTGTTTTTCAGAGTCAGTAGAAAGGCCTCTTTAGTGTCCGAAGTTTTCATAACTGTGACCTTAATTGCCTACCGTCTGTAAGCTTTTAGTGTCTTAACAAACCTTCCCCAGGTGCATGTTCATTAATTGTTTATGGTTCATTGAACAAGCATGAGAAACAGTGTTTAAACCATTCACAACGAAGATCTGTGAAGTTATTTGGATTTTTACAAATTATCTTTGACAGGGCCCTGAAAAAAGGATGTTTCTTTTTTTGCTGAGTTTATATTGGTCATGGCTCCAGGGTGGCGCAGCAGTCTAAGGCACTGCATCTCAGTGCAAGAGGCTTTACCACAGTCCCTGGTTCGAATTCAGGCAGTATCAAATCCAACCGTGATTGGGAGGGCCATAGGACGGCGCACAATTGGCCCAGCGTCGCCGGGGTAGGCCATCACTGTAAATAAGAATTTGTTCTTACCTGGCTTGTCTCGTTAAATAAAGGTTCAATTTCAAAAAACAACTGGCGGCAACTGCAGCGCAATCAATAGGAGGTGAACAGTGGCTGGTGCTGAAAATATAGCTAACTTGTTATTATGCAAGTGTTGCACACCAACAGTTGGAGAAAACCTACACCAGTCGAGCAATTCATTTCAACAATAATCGTAATTTGAATTTGACTTTACAAACAGCAAGAGGGCTTAATTGGAGTCTATTTCTTCAGAGCCTAGACCTATATAAAATAACTTAACTGGCTGAGGTGGGCAATGAGGCTGAACAGCAAAATAGAAGTAGGATTTTTTGCAACTGGTCAAAAATGTAGCATCCTACATAAAACAATCAATTAAAGATAAAAAGTCTACACTTTCGAACTAAAACAATGTAACTAATAATTTAGTTAGTCAACTAAATGCATTCGATGCTCAAGTACTCTAAAGTGTTACATTTCTAACTCAAAACAGCAGTACAGTATTTCTTCAGCAACATATTTATGCTTTCGTTAATAAAGTAAAATAACTAGAAAAAAGACATTCAAATGCGGATGTTTATATAAATTACATTTTAGTCGCACTTCCACCCAGCTCCACGACCACAGGTAAAACCTTGCTGAGATAATCAATGTATTTTTTGCATTGTTGTATCGTCAATTTCTCTAGCAAAAACATCTTGATGGCTTCGACCAGTTCATCTGTGCTTGTCGGCTTGGCAGAGTTACGGATTCATTTTTTCAGTTGATGCCAAACAACCTCGATCGGGTTCAAATCAGGAGACCTGCAATGTAGAGATGAAACAAATATTTGTAGATGTACTGTAGGCCTACAGAAGGTGTTGTAGGTCTTTTATTTATTTATTTTTATTGAACCTTTATTTTGCTACATAAAGGTCTACTTACTCTGCTGGCGTCTTGACCCAGTTTATGCCCTCATTTGCAATGCAAACCCGGGCGGCAGTGTGTTTTGGGTCACTGTCTGCATTTGGAGAAGAAAAAAATAAATGTAGCCTAACAGCCAAAATTAGGTACAATAATAGAAATATACATGTTAATAGGCCTAAACGTAACAAAATATTGCTATAATCCTACCTTGAAAGAAACAATGTGTACCCAGAAACACCTCTTTGACATTGGGTCCAGTATATCTCTTGATGATTTCTTCCTCAAAGAAGTCTCGAGCCATGATACCTGAAAAAGGAGGCAACAGTGAATTATTGTGGAACACATAACAGTCTGTGAGGTGTAGGCTACAATATTTGATGTACCTGTTGCTTTGTAAATAGCCAAACTTACCATCAAAAATCAAATATGGGCCTGGTCCCTGGTTAGAAATTGCCCCGCACGCATGGCGTTTGAGCGGATGCTTGGGACTCGACTTGCTTGATCTTCTTCCTTTTTTTCTGTAGCAATTTAAAGCAAATTGCTCAAGGGCCACAGTTGATTTGTCTGTGAAGATGACATTATTGAATGTCTCACCAGCTTTGATCCATGCCTGGGCCTGCAGGACGCAAAGTTCATTGTTTGTCAGACGAGTCATTGGGTCGAAACTACAGAACAGTACAAAACAAGCGAACACACATGGTTAATGTTCTGATCATTTAAAAATATATATATATATACAGTTGAAGTCGGAAGTTTACATGCACTTACGTTGGAGTCATTAAAACTTGTTTTTCAACCACTCCACAAATGTATTGTTAACAAACTATAGTTTTGGCAAGTCGGTTAGGACATCTACCTGGTGCATGACATAAGCAATTTTTCAAACAATTGTTTACAGACAGATTATTTAACTTATAATTCACTGTATCACAATTCCAGTGGGTCATAAGTTTACATTCACAAAATTGACTGTGACTTTAATCAGCTTGGAAAATTCCAGAAAATTATGTCATGGCTTTAGAAGCTTCTGATAGGCTAATTGACATCATTTGAGTTAATTGGAGGTGTACCTGTGGATGTATTTCAAAAGCCTACCTTCAAACTCAGTGCCTGTTTGCTTGACATCATGGGAAAATCAAAAGAAATCAGCCAAGACCTCAGAAAAAACATTGTAGACCTCCACAAGTCTGTTTCATCCCTGGGAGCAATTTCCAAACGCCTGAAGGTACCACGTTCATCTGTACAAACAATAGTACGCAAGTATAAACACCATGGGACCACGCAGCCATCATACCGCTCAGGAAGGAGACGCGCACTGTCTCCTGGAGATGAATGTACTTTGGTGTGAAAAGTGCAAATCAATCCCAGAAGAACAGCAAAGGACCTTGTGAAAATTCTGGAGGAAACAGGTACAAAAGTATCTATATCCACAGTAAAACAAGTCATATCGACATAACCTGAAAGGCTGCTCAGCAAGGAAGAAGCCACTGCTCCAAAACCACCATAAAAAAGCCAGACTACGGTTTGCAACTGCACATGGGGAGAAAGATCATACTTTTTGGAGAAATGTGCTCTGGTCTGATGAAACAAAAATAGAACTGTTTGGCCTTAATGACCATCATTATGTTTGGAGGAAAAAGGGGGAGGCTTGCAAGCCGAAGAACACCCTCCCAACCGTGAAGCAAGGGGGTGGCAGCATAATGTTGTGGGGGTGCTTTGCTGCAGGAGGGACTGGTGCACTTCACAAAATAGATGGCATCATGAGGGAGGAACGTTATGTGGATATATTGAAGCAATATCTCAGGACAACAGTCAGGAAGTTAAAGCTTGGTTGCAAATGAGTCTTCCAAATGGACAATGACCCCAAGCATACTTCCAAAGTTGTGGCACAATAACTTAAGGACAACAAAGTCAAGGTATTGGAGTGGCCATCACAAAGCCCTGACCTCAATCCTGTAGAAAATTTGTGGGCAGAACTAAAAAAGAGTGTGCGAGCAAGGAGGCCTACAAGCTTGACTCAGTTACACCAGCTCTGTCAGGAGGAATGGTCCAAAATTCACACAACTTATTGTGGGAAGCTTGTGGAAGGCTATCCGAAACGTTTGACCCAAGTTAAACCATATAAAGGCAATGCTACCAAATATTAATTGAGTGTATGTAAACTTCTGACCCACTGGGAATGTGATGAAAGAAATAAAAGCTGAAAGAAATCATTCTCTCTACTATTATTCTGACATTTCACATTCTTAAAATAAAGTGGTGATCCTAAATGACCTAAGACACATAATTTTTACTAGGATTACATGTGTTACGGATACAAGTATCCTGTGTGTGTATCCTGTGTGTGTGTTTATTTTCTCTCCTCCCCTCACAGGTGAAAATCATCACTCCCCAATCAGTCACCAATCATCAATCAGAAGACACACCTCCTCCTGTTTCCTACCCAATCACCGTTCCTTTCCCTTTGTTTAAAAACCCTGTCAGTTGTTTGCTGTGGACCTCAATCTCTCTGTAAATGCCATGTCTGTAGATCTCTCTGTTTCACTCGCTTTATGTATTGAGCTTTCTTTTGTTTGAGCACCTCCATAGCACTTTGTCATCACCTGTGAGTATTGTTTTTGGTTATGGTGTTTGTATGTTTGCTGGTGGGAAAAGGGGGAACCAAGACAAGTCGCCCATGGGCATACACTACCCGTAGGTAAACTTTGTTAAATACACTAGTTAGAACTGGGCGGACCACCCACTGTATTTTTGGATAGTTAGCTGTTGTTAAAGTAGGCTAGTCTAGCTTAGGGGTGTTTTTGAATACTTATTGTTTCTTTCCTTGGGTCCAGCTCAGCCCCTTTTCCTGCTCCCCCCCCCCCCCCCCCCCCCCCCCATTACCGTGTGTTTATTAATAAACCCTGAGTTTGACGGTAGATTTCAGTTGTCGTGGTTATTTCATTCACACTTTTACTTTGTCACTATTATAAATTGCATGAGTTATGTTACGGGTCTCATTACCATCCCCCCCCTAGACTGTCGGGCCAAAAGGGATTCGTAACAACATGTCAGGAATTGTGAAACTGAGTTTAAATGTATTTCGCTAAGGTGTATGTAAACTTCCGACTTCAACTTCAATGTGTAGGCATACTGTGTATGAGATCGATAATTGTGTACCAAAAACGTGAATGTGTTTTTGCAGAGCTTGCAACCTTCCGTGGAGATCAGTGGACAAAGGGCTGGACAACGGGCATCACCGACGACCTGACAAACACCCATGAGCTCTGGAACTCCACCTCTGACAGGCAGAGTCAACATACGTGGCGGGTTCGTCAGGTCGTCGGTTCACCCTGACATTTCTATTCCTCTTCTGACAACCGAACTTGACCAACTGCTCACCAGGCACAGCAAGGGCCGCTATTCCAGGGATGTGTAACCGACGAGAGATGCCATGAGTGGGCCCAGAATACAAACTGGGATGGATCCCGAGGCAAATGTGGTTTACCAGTGAACCTCCGGGTGTTCATCAGTAATACTGTGTCTCAGAAGTGTCCGGCCATGACTGATGCAACCCAAAAAAGCATTAAAGACAGAGTTAATGAGTACTTGAGGTCACTGAGAAAGTCTGGACATGGCCTACTCTCCCTTATGTAAGGAATTAGGCATTTTCCCATGTGTACTACAGTATGTACTGTATGCTATGTTTACTTGTCAGACTGCACAGTAGCCTAAAAAACAAATGCAGGTGGCTTATTTCTTCCAAATGCTTTATTATCCAAATGTAAAAGAAAATACTGTACAGTACTGCATTTCTTTATCAGCATCTTTATGCTTTCGTTAATAAAATAATGATAAAAGTACTCTTTCAAAATGCTGATGTTTATTTAGTTATGGATCAATTACAAATTATTCCATGATATTCTTAAGATATGTGTTGACTGAATATAAGCAAGTGATGTCTGCTAAATAATTAAGTTAGGTTTCTCTATTTACAAATTAGTGAGAATGTCTCACCCCATGTCCAAAAATGGCCTTTTTCTCACTCACTCTAGGTTAAATGAAATCAAAATCTCATAGTGTTACTTTTTAACAAAGCAATGATTAATTTAGAGTTATATTAAAGCCCCTTAGGATCTGTGAGAATATCTAATATCTAATGGCCCTTATATATTCATTTAGAGTCCTCTGTAGGCCTACCATAGGTGAAATGAGTCTCACTAGTGTTGAGTAATGTCCTGTTAAAAATGGCGTAGGTCTTATTTGATTAAAGTCAGAAGCAAAAGCCTACAATTATTTTAACATCGTTTCACACTGCTCTGAGGCAAGCATGGCAATCAATGAGATTTTATTTTCACTTAATCTCCGTTTGGGTATTGGTTAGACAGGAATTAGAAAATTAGGGTGCAGAAATGTTATGCTCTTAGTATAACCTTTATTTAACTAGGCAAGTCATTTACAAACAAATTCTTATTGACAAAGACAGCCTACTCCTTCCTCATGCCCTGCGGGGATTCTTTAGCTAAATATCCCAGTACTGTACTGCCGACCGTCATGTTGTACAGCGACATATTTTCCATTCCGTCCTAATGGAAATCCAGAGGGTTTTTCGTTTTTCTTGGAATAGAAAAAACATATTAATCAAATTAATTAAGCAAGTATCAGTCAAAAGTCTGGACACATCTACTCATTCCAGGATCTTTATTTTTACTATTTTCTACGTTGTACACAACTATGAAATAACACCGGCCTCCCACGTGCCCTGCATTCTGTAGTACAGACATGGCCTGGTCTCCCTTATGTCAGGAATTAGGCACTTTCCCATGTTTACTACAGTATGTATTGTAGACTGCACAGTAGCATAAACAAATAAACACATTTCGTTAATAAAATAATAAAAAATACTCTGATTTAGTTATGGATCCATAACGAATTACTATGGGAATAAATATCACTGATTTACAGAAATATTGGAACAAAGTTGTCTAATCCTCCAATCCTGTAGTCTACTCCCGACCTCCACGTTGTACAGCGCCATATTTTCCATTCCATTCTAACGGAAACCCTGAGGGTTTCGTTATTCGTTTTTCTCTGAATAGAAACACCATAATATGAATAAAATTAATTAAGCCAAATTTATTAAAAATCAATCCTATAGACTAAGTTATTACAAAAAGGTTTTAAATTATCTGGTAATGCCATTACGGAATACTATCAAATGCTTCTCAATGATGGTCATACTAGCAATAAAAAATGTCTGACAATTAAATTATGTGCCATAGAATGATGCAGCAGCACGCAAGTTGTGCCGCAGTATGACACAACTTTTAAAAGAGGAACCACTGTACCCTTTTTGTGCTTATGGAACATTTCTGGGCTATTTTATTTCAGCTCATGAAACATGGGACCAACACTTTACATGTTGCATTTATATTTTTTAGTAGTGCACTTACTACGTTTTAGCTACTTTACTGTGCTGTATAATGACAGCGGTAGTTGGTTTCTCTGGGGCGTCGCCATTCACAGTTTCCTGTTTGATAAGAAAGGGGAAGGATGCAATTGCGGCCTGCATTTGGGCTTTCCTGCATCTGCAGCTTGGGCCTCCTGAGTGGCGCAGCGGTCTAAAGCAGTGAATTGCAGTGTTGCGGCGTCACTACAGCCCTGGGTTCATCTGGGTTTGGGGACGGTTTGGCCGGGGCGGCTTTACTTGGCACATCACGCACTAGCGACTCCTTGTGGCGGGCGCATGCAGGCTGACTTCGGTCATCAGTTGAATGGTGTTGAATGGTGTTTCAGACACATTGGTGCAGCTGGCTTCCGGGTTAAGCGGGCAGGTGTTAAGAGTCACGGCTTGGCGGGTCAGGTTCAGGAGGACGCATGACTCAGCCTTCACCTCTTCCAAGCCTGTTGGGGATTTGCAGTGATGAGACAAGATCGGAATTGGATCGCAATTGGATAGCACGAAATTGGGGAGAAAAGAGGGGTAAAATTACAAAATAAATAAAAGAGTAGGTGGCGTTAATACACAATAACATCGGATGTCAGCCGCGGATAAACCCCACAGAAGAAGGGGTGATAGAAGAAAGGTAGACCGTTAAACACTGGTGTCCGTCGTCCCCGCCTGTCTGGCACAGTTTTCGCGCAGTTCTGTTAATGACAGCAAGGGCAGGTGTTCGGCAGCCGGGACGCTGTGTGCTAGCTTAGCCAGCTAGTGTGGCAGCTAGAGTACAGTGTCCCAAACTACCAAGCTAGCTAGTTAGCTAACACACAGTGTCGCCCCAGCTTCCCATCTGCTGTGCTAGCGGGAGGAGGTGGCGACAGGTAAACAATGTCCTTGTCAGGCAAGGTTTTCTCCGGCACAAAGCAAGCTAGCACACAGTGTCTAGCACATGGTGTTGCTCCCGTATGCTGTGCTAGCGGGAGGCGGGAGCGACTGGTAGACAGTGTCCTGTCGGGCACTGTATTTACACAGTTCTATTAATAATGGTGAGGACACTGTTTACCGGTGTCACTCCTGCTAGCTAGCAAGGAGGATTCTGAGAGGCGGGGGCAAAAAAACTCAGATAATACTTTTATTTACCTTTTGATTCACATTCAAAAGTGTCACAAGCATGAAGATGTCGTGCTCGAGGGGGGGGGGGGGGAGCGTTCATGCAGGAATCAATGGGATGCTTGAGGGGGGATATTCATGAAGGAGTGGGGATGTTCATGAAGGTACCAATGGGATGCTCGAGGTGGGTGGGCGTTCCTGCAGATGTACGCTATTGACAGAAAGACGCATCAATCTCAGATAAAGCATCCGAGACAGCAAAAAAGGGCCCTCTGTCTCAGTATGTGTAGCCCATGTATCTGATGCTGTCTGGTTAAAAATAGTATGACATGTCAAAGTAGAAGGGCGCCGGAGAGGATGGCTGACGTTTTACTTGCTCCTAATCAACTGCGCTATTTTGTTCGTTTTTTTGTGTTGTTTGTAACATATTTGTTTACATATTTTGTACATAATGTTGCTGCTACTGTCTCTTATGACCAAAAAGCACTTAACAGTGATTATTCACCACGAACTGGAAGAAGCTTTTTCCTTTAACGAGTCCGACATGAAGGATATACTGCTTTCCCAGGAACAGCCACAAATCCCAGTCATTTGCGTTAAGAAAAGACAGAGAAAAAGGGGGCAGAGGTAGGGCGGCCTTCTGAGAATTCGTAGGCCAGCGAGTAAACCCCCACTGCCATCCGTTCTATTGGCCAACATGCAATCATTGGAAAATAGATTAAAAGATTAAACAGGACATTAAAAACTGTAATATCTTATGTTTCACAGAGTCGTGGCTGAATGACGATATGAATTACATACAGCTGGCGGGTTATACACTGTATCGGCAGGATAGAACAGCAGCCTCTGGTAAGACAAGGGGTGGCGGTCTATGTATATTTGTAAACAACAGCTGGTGCATGATATCTAAGGAAGTATAAAGGTTTTGCTCGCCTGAGGTAGAGTATCTCATGATAAGCTGTAGACCACACTATCTACCTAGAAAGTTTTCATCTGTATTTTTCGTACCTGTCTACATACCACCACAGACCGATGCTGGCACTAAGACCGCACTCAATGAGCTATATACCGCCATAAGCAAACAGGAAAACGCTCATCCAGAGGCGCCACTCCTAGTGGCCAGGGTCTTTAATGCAGGGAAATTTAAATCCGTTTTACCTAATTTCCACCAGCATGTTAAATGTGCAACCAGCATGTTAAATGAGGTAAAAAAAAAAAAACTCTAGGCCACCTTTACTTCACACACAGAGATGCGTACAAAGCTCTCCCTCGGTCTTCATTTTGCAAATCTGACCATAATTCTATCCTCCTGATTCCTGCCTACAAGCAAAAATTCAAGCAGGAAGCACCAGTGACTTGGTCAATAAAAAAGTGGTCAGATGAAGCAGATGCTAAGCTACAGGACTGTTTTGCTAGCACAGACTGGAATGTTGTCGTGTCTTTACTATCATTAAACTGAAGACTTCGTTTTTATCAACGATTCTCTGTAATTAGTTACTCAATTAAACTGAATAATCATGTAACTGTAATTAACTAGGAAGTTGGGGCACCAAGGAAAGTATTCAGATTACAAAGTTATAATTTCCCAATATAACCTTTCAGATATTTTCATATCTGATCAATAGTCTTCTGATTAATGATTCATTTATTTTACCTCACATTAGTCTCATTCCAAACGTCGTAAATTGTTGGTTATCTGCACGAATCCAGTCTTCACTATGAGTCATCCATACATCAATTGTCTTAAATCATTTATTTATTACTAAGTAATTCACAGAAATGCATAAACAAACAGTAAATATGGTTACATGAAATGATAGGATGTGCCCTAGTGGGCTGAACCGGCATGGCAGCTTGTTAGACAAAGGGGCAATGGGGGGTCGACTAAGAAGTCCCTACAGAGTTAATTATAACAATTAAAATGCTAATCCCTTACACATGAACGCTCACTCATTCGGGAACAATTGCAATCAATATATATATTTACGCTCAGTGTGTCGCCTTCATCGCTGGTGAAAAGTCTTTCTTTTGTAGAATTGTCCATCTCTCTCCCTCTGTCTTGGTTAGAGGGGATAGTTCAAAGTGACATTCGTTATAGAATGGATGTTTCGGCGGTTGTCGTTCTTCGCGTTCAATGATACCTTATTCCTAGCTGCAGACTAGTAATTAGTATCAAAGACAAGTTCTCATTCTGTCGGTATCGATAGTCTAAGAGTTTAACAACGTGGTATGGTTAAAAATATGGTCTACACCTTTAGCCCTCTCGTAATTGAGGTAAGCTTGGTCTCAAACATTTGTCCCCCTCCTAATGGAGAAAAACATGGTCTGCTGATAATTTCTCAAAGTTGGGTTTGATTTAGTTCAAATCCAATTGGGAATTGTATTTTTCTTCATTAAACAGTCCACAATCATATTACACCATTATACAAACAGTATCATACTCACTAATTCATCTTATACAACAATTAGATGTAAACCACATATCTGAGGCTATTATTTAAACAGCGTTATGGTAATGTGGCCACACCGTCTCTCTTGAGCTTCCCAAGTTGTGACAAACGGACCAGTTCGTAGCTGGATTCTTCACCGATCTTGTACACTTTCTCTGGGACATGAAATTTGTTCGTACCTCAATTTCTGTGATGTGGAAGGATTTCCTTTGTCCTCTGTGAAAGTTTACCCTCTCTCTAATACCGTATGGCCATGAGGCAGGGTCTTCCTTAGGAATTTATGACCTCACTCTGCCCACAGCAGTCTGGTTGTAGAAGCAGAGAGCGTGGGATGGTGCTCGCTGTACTCAAAGAGGGCAACGGCATGACAATATGTTCCTGGATTCCTCCGATGGCATTGAGGAATACACCACAACAATCAATGGCTTCATCAATAAGTGCATCGATGACGTCGTCCCCACAGTGACTGCACGTACAGTACATACCCCAACCAGAAGCCATATATTACAGGCATCATCCTCACTGAGCTAAAGGGTAGAGCTGCCGCTTTCAAGGAGCGGAACTTTAATCTGGAAGGTTTTAAGAAATCCCGCTATGCCCTCCGACAAACCATCAAACAGGCAAAGCATCAATACAGAACTAAGATCGAATCGTACTACTCCGACGCTCGTCGCAGGGCTTGCAAACTATTACAAACTACAAAGGGAAGCACAGTCGAGAGCTGCCCAGTGACACGAGCCTACCAGATAAGCTAAACTACTTATATAATCGCTTCAAGGCAAGTAACACTGAAACATGCATGACAGCATCAGCTGTTCCGGACGACTGTGTGATCACGCTCTCCTCAGCCGATGTGAGTAATACCTTTAAAAAGGTCAACATTCACAAGGCCGCAGGGCCTGCAGATTACCAGGACGTGTACTCTGAGCATGTGCTGACCAACTGGCAAGTGTCTTCACTGACATTTTCAACCTCTCCCTGTCTGACTCTGTAACATGTCTCAAGCCATAGACCCTGTGCCTAAGAACACTAAGGTAACCTGCCTAAATAACCACTGAACCGTAGCACTCACATCTGCAGCCATGAATTGCTTTGAAAGGCTGGTCATGGCTCACATCAACACCATTATCCCAGAAACCCAAGACCCACAGATTATACAATCTCTTTTGCACTCCACACTCCGCCCTTTCCCACCTGGACAAAAGAAACACCTATGTGAGAATGCTATTCATTTGACTACAGTTCAACGTTCAACAAAATAGTGACCTCAAAGCTCATCACTAAGGTAAGGACCATGGGACTAAACACCTCCCTCTGCAACTGGATCCTGGACATCCTGATGGGCCGCCCCAAGGTGGTAAGGGTAGTTAACAACACATCCACCACGCTGATCCTCAACACGGGGGCCCCTCAGGTGTGCGTGCTCAGTCCCCTCCTGTACTCCCTGTTCACTAATGACTGCACGGCCAGGCACGACTCCGACACCATCATTAAGTTGGCAGATGACACAACAGTGATACAGCCTATAGGAGACAGCCTATAGGGAGGAGATCAGAGACCTGACCGTGTGATGCCAGGACAACAACCAACCAATGTGATCAAGAAAAAGGAGATGATTGTGGACTACTGGAAAAGGAGGACCGAACAAACCCCATTCACATCGACGGGGCTGTAGTGGAGCAGGTTGAGAGATTCAAGGTTCTTGGTGTCCACATCACCAACAAACTAACATGGTCCAAGCACACCAAGACATTTGTGAAGAGGGCACAACAAAACATATTCCCCCTCAGGAGACTGAAAAGATTAGGCATGTGTCCTCAGATCCTCAAAAGGTTTTACAGCTGCACCATTGTGCAACCTGACTGGTTGCATCACAAGCTGGTATGGAAACTGCTCAGCCTCCGACCTCAAGGCACTACAGAGGGTAGTGGGTACAGCCTAGTACATCAAAGGGGCCAAGCTTCCTGCCATCCAGGACCTCTATACCAGGCGGTGTCAGAGGAAGGCCCTAAAAATTGTCAAAGACCCCAGCTAGACTAGTCATAGACTGTTCTCTCTGTTACCGCATGGCAAGCGGTACTGGAGCGCCAAGTCTAGGTCCAGGAGGCTTCTAAACAGCTTCCACCCATAAGCCATAAGACTCCTCTAATCAAATGGCTACCCAGACTATTTGCATTGCCCCCTTTATGCTGCTGCTACTCTGTGTTATTATCTATGCATAGTCACTATAATAACTCTACCTAAATGTACATATTACCTCAACTAACCGGTGCCTCCACAAATTGACTCTGTACCGGTACCCCCGTATATAGCCTCGCTACTGTTATTTTAGTTATTTGTTTATTTAGTTTCTTCTTTTTGAGTGTATTCTTCTTAAAAACTGCATTGTTGGTTATGGGCTTGTAAGTAAGCATTTCACTGTAAGGTTGTATTCGGCGTATGTGACAAATAAAATTTGATTTGATTTGATGCAACCACAGGTGTAGAGCGCTCAGACTTTCTGAACATCTAATTCAGTCCTATGTGTTCTTTGGCCCATCTCTGATATCCTGTTGTGGATATTGGCTATGATGGTGGGTTCCCCATTGACAGAACATACAGAGCTGTGGTGGGAAACCGTGTAGACAGTTTTAGTGTCCATGCGTAGTGCATTATAGACAGTGTTAATGTGCATCCATAGTATAGAGTAGTGAACAGTACTGTCCATAATGTAGTATAGAGGACATGTCGTATGCTAAGTCCAGGGTGTTCCCAGAGTGGTATACCATGAAGCAAGCTAGATCTACACAGGGTCTTTTAAATCTAGCCAGCTTCAGTTAGCTTCACATTCCAGCTCAGGTTTCATCTGTACCACGGTGGTGGATATTGCTCGTCCACCTGCCGCAAAAGGCTATCACATGCTTCCCAGTCGAAACAGTTTATGCTTATAAGTTTTTGTTAGTTTAGGTGTTCGTAGTTTTTTTTCAGCTGTTCGCGTACCCCAATTTTTTTCTTGAGGCAAGTCGAAGTTTGGTAGTCGAAGTCTACACCTTTCATCTGTGACTGGTTCACAGTAGGGTTGGGAACTATGGATGGGATTCTTCAATGAAGTGTTTGCTATCATTCACTTGAGAAGTACTGCACTAAACAGATGTGTAATTGCGCGACTAAGACCTCTGCAAAACTTTAAAACTTCAATACAGAATTTAGAGGCCGAAAATTTTGAGAAGTGTTTCTAGCTATATTGTTACTACGGTGGCTTAAGAGAGACAAACAGTAATATTGCCGCTTCTAGTTTTTCAAGCAAAGGTCTTTAGGGAGTGCGTGTACAGAAGTTTTCAAAAGTGTTATCTTTTATTATCTGTCATTAATGCCTTTGATGTGCTTATCAATGCACTAGCACCTTTTTCCCCCACTCCTATCAATACCATTTTTATAAAGTCATTCAAAAGTTTGACTGTGCATGAACTTTGCCAAGATAATCCATCCACCTGACAGGTGTGGCATATCAAGAAGCTGATTAAACAGCATGATCATTACATAGGTGCACCTTGTGCTGTAGCCAATGAAAGGCCACTTTAAAATGTGCAGTTGTCACACAACACAATGCCAAAGATGCCTCAAGTTTTGAGTGTGTAATTGGCATGCCGACTGCAGTTATGTCCAACAGAACTGTAGCAAGAGAATTTGATGTTAATTTTTCTAACATAAGCTGCCCCGAATGTTGTTTTAGATAATTTTGCAGTATCTGCAACCGGCCTCAAAACCGCAGACCACATGTAACCATTCCAGCCCAGGACCTCCACATCCAGCTTCTTCACCTGCAGTGGGGGTGGGTGGTGCTGAGGAGTATTTCTGTCTGTAATAATGGCCTTCTGTAGGGTGTGAGAGTAAAATTCTTATAACTCGTGTGTCCGTGTGAGCTGAAAGCGGGCCTCTGGGAGAAAACTGACAGGATATTTACGATGTCTTTTGGGTGATAAAACTGAGACCGCATTCCAGAGCATGAGTTAATGTTTCTGTTCTATTAAAGGTACTAGGGAGAGATGACCCCAGGGCCAGACCTTGGTTTCTATACAAAGATAATTGTTTTTACAGCAGATACTGTGTTCTGTGAATTATAAGTATCTTTCATACAAATCTTAACATTGTGACCCATTCCATAACCATGTTTGTCATGTAGACTGAAAGGGGTGTATCTTGGCTATAAAAGACCATTGTGCTTTTGTCTCAGGGCTCTCAACGAATCATGTGAGTGGGATTCGGTCAACCAGCCATGATTATCGTACAACATTAACGTTGTGTGTGTGTGTGTGTGAGAGATGTAATGACCTGCTCCCTTAAGTGAATAAAGATTGTTTAAGTATAACTCTGACTTGTGATAATTTCTTAATCAAATGAGAGTTAAGGGAAAAAACTCATGATTGGTTGGAGTTGGCGCCCGAGTCGGTGAGCCTATGCCATCCAAGGCCCACCCATGGCTACACCCCTGCCCAGTCATGTGAAATCCATAGATTGGGGCCTGATGAATTTATTTCAATTGAGTAACTTCCTTAGAACTGTAACTCAGTAAAATCTTTGAAATTGTTGAATTTATATTTTTGTTGAGTAAACATGGCTAAAAGTTGAGCCACTTGTGTGGTACCGATTATCCTGAGTTAAGCTCAAGAGTTGACCAACTCTTCAAACCTGTTTCATAGCGTACCCTTCTGGAGGTTGACATTCAGATTGAGAGAATGATCCCTGCTGTCTAAGTCCTGTGTTACAGCGTCTATGTTTCTAAATAATTTGTTGCGTCTACCGCTTAACAGTTAGGCAAAGTTTAAGGTATAAACCACCATTAATTTAAGTCGTCTCTCCTGGTACACTAGATCTACTTCCTCTCTGATCCCACCCTGGACGTATGATGAGCATAGCTGAGAAGGTCCATTCTAGAATGAAATAGAGCACTGCAAGCAACATCACACAGTGGATTCTTTTCAGTCTAGGTCATTTGATTTATTTCCAAGACAAGTGCAGTGGTATAGACCTAATTCAAGGCAGCAAGAGTATACAGGAGAAATAAAACCACTGCCTGCAGCCAGCCACACGTATAGTACATCAGAAAGCTTTAAGGGACTTGTCCAACTTATTCATTGTTGTGAAGAGAAGTTAGGATGTCAGTGCCATGCGTGTTGGAATCAGTCGGCAGCAGTGGTGTTGGAATCTTCTTCAATGGTGTAATAAATGCTAAACTGTGCATTGTTATTCTGGGAAAGACAGGACAGGAACATGGTTAGAATACAGTGTGATAATGACTACATTTACAAAGGCAGCCCAATTCTGATATGTTTCCTGTCTGTGTGCACACGTCTTTACCACATTGATAGAGTTTGTTAAGGCGTGCTATGTCCAGGGGGCTCAGGTGATTTCTCTGTCCAATCTGGACTCCACTCTTCTTGGAGTCAATAGTGGGGTTCCGGTTTGATGAGAAGTAATAACTGCCAGGAGAAACCCAACAATGGGGGATTTGAGGAAATGCTACTTTAACAAGGACTGCATCACAATATCACCCTATTCCCAATATAGTGCACCTAGTTTGACCAGAGCCCAGGTAAAAAAGTTGTGACTTAAATAGGGAGCCATTTGGGACACACAGAGAAATGTTACTGGACCTAGATAATGTACAACTCATCTTTACTTATTGTTAGCAGTTTAAAAACAAGGCGAGGAAAATTAAGACTTCATTGGGAATCAGGAGGACAGGAGTGTGACTGACGTTCCGTAGTGCATTATGGAGTCGTAGTCATAGGGCAGATCCTGAGTGTCTCCTTCCTTCACCTTAAAGTTCTCTTCTTTTCCTGGAAGTTAAAAGAGGCAGACGTGACTGGTGGACACTGCTGGATGTGATTGTGATATAGGGGAATGAAAGTGGAAATCTAGACAAGTTGTTGAGATGGAAACCATTAAGTTGAACCTCTAGCAGGAGGAAAACTCAAGGCATGACTATTGCATCTTACCTAAGGAAACCCATAGCGGGTGGCCTTCAAGTTCAAGAGCTTACATGTTATCCCATGATACCCATTACGGGTGGCAACTGTAGATGACAATGTGGTGCTATTCATGTAAGGGGAATTTAGCAAACAAGGTTGCTGGGGAAATTCGCAGGAGTTAACGAATTCAGTTATATTCCACATAATTAGAAATTAGTCTATGAAATACATAGTATTGGTTTCAAACTGAAGAACACTGATGGTTACAGAGCTGGTGCTGTGAGATTAGGATATCAGGATTCAAGGTTACTATGATATTAGGCTATCAGGACCTGCTTAGACAAAGCTATTTTAACAGTAGAGAACAGGGTTGCAATGTATGGGGAAATGAATGGCTGCAGTAATGAGTACATGATACATGGAACATTTAGGCATAAATATTTGAACGCCTGTTGTTCTGTCCTTGTGGTGTACTGTCTATTTTTGTTATGTAGGGTTTCATGTTGTCTGGATCCCAGGAAGAGCAGCTGCTGCTTTAGCAGTACCTAATGTCAATAGTTATTCTATACAGTCTTCACTCCAGACTACAAAAAACTGAACAAGGTGTGCTAGTGTTGGGCTGGTACAAATGCCTGCACACTGCAGCTCTTCATAGGACAAATTGAGCAGCCCTGCCCCTGGTCCACATACAATGCCCGTGAGGTGGTTTAGCATGTGCTGGTGCGAGTTACCGGAGACCACGTTGTCCCACTGTATGGTGATGTATTGGTCACGGTCTGGCCGTGTGTGCTCGTGGTGCAGGCCCAGGGCATGCATCAGCTCATGACACAGGTTCCCCACGTTACAGGCTCTACCGAAGTACAGAGGCTGGGCCCCGCCCTGAAAACCTACATACGACGCACAGCTAGAGTTAAGGGAAGAAAGGTGAGAGAAGGGGGAGAAAGAGTGGATATGACAGGAAGTGAGACAAATAAAGGAAAATGAAGGAGCGGTTGTGAGTTAACTGTAAACTGCTGGGAAGGAGAGTGTGTTAATGTGACCATTTTGGACTCACCCTGTCCCAGAGATTAACTCTATGTAGTTAATCTCATTGGTGTATTCGTGGAAGAGGATACACGTCTGGTCTGAAATCATCTTGAACGCTGCTAGCATAGTTTCCTTTCTGTCCACTGTGGGGATCAGAGACAATGCATATCATTCTCACTGTATTAGAAATCATCTAGTGTTAGTGCTCATCTCTCCTACTGTTTTCCACACTCACCCAGTTCATCGTTGATCTTGTAGGGGATTGAAGTGACGCCTTCATTCTCCGGCCAAAGTGACTTCACAGCTAATCGGTCTTCCTGTAGAACAAAACACCTAGTCTTAAATCCAGCTGTCGCTAGAGTATAGGCCTCAAATTTAAATTGTTATTTCAGCATTTCCCCTATGATTTTTTTTACATTCTAAAATGGTAAAACTATTTCAAAGTAAACTTAAATGACTAAAACCAGACTAAGTATGTAGAAAAGATAATGGAGCAATATACACAGTACTTTCCATGACAGACTGACCAGGTGAATGCTATGATCCTTACAGAGGTCACCTGTTCAATCAGTGTATATGAAGAGACCGGTTAAAGGAGGATTGTTAAGCCTTGTGACATGGATCGTGTATATATGTCATTCAGAGGGTGAATGGGCAGGACAAAATATTGAAGTACCTTTGAACAGGGTATGGTAGGTGCCAGGCTCACCAGTTTGAGTGTGTCAAGAACTGCAACGTTGCTGGGTATTTCACACCCAGTTTCCCCCATGTGTGTGTGAAGAAGGGTCCACCACCCAAAGAACATCCAGCCAATGGTCAAAAATTGGTGATACGAATTGTGCAGAGCAACAGACGGGCTACAGTTAGTCAATTGACAGCCCAGGAAAACATTTGTGCCCTGAGACAATAAAAACGCACAACTCGTAGTACCTTGACACAAATGGGGTATGGAGGCCAACAACCTTACAGAGTTGCACTTCTTTCAGCAAATAACTTGTTGCAGTGGACACAGGGGAACTGGATAAACATCTGGTCTGATGCAATTTCACGTCGATGGGAGGACTAGGGTATGGAGAAAACCACATGCAGCCATCATGCCGTGAGTCAACATGGCAGGCTGGTGAGAGGCAGTGTGACGCGTTCACGGCACACATGATAAAAGTGGAGCAACAATTGAACGCCACAGGATATCTGAACATCATTGAAAACCAGGTGCATCCCTTCATGGCAGTAGTGTATCCATCTGTGAAGGGATTTTTTTAAGCAGGATAATGCCCCATGCCACAAGGCCAGGATTGTCCAGGAATGGTTCCACAAACATGACAGTGAATTCAGCTTAGTGCAGTGGCCTGCCCAGTCACCAGATCTCAATCCAATTAAGCATCTGTGGGATGAGATGGAACGAGCCATTTCGGATTAGAGATCCACTACCAGCCAACTGGGCACAACGGTGGGAAGCATTGGGGAAATCATGGGGCCAGCATTCCTGTGGAACGCTCGACATCTTGTAGAGTCCATGCCCCGACGAATTGAGGCTTTTCTGAGGGCAAAGGGGGGTGCAACTCAATACTAGGTGTTCCTAATGTTTTGTAAACTATATTTTAAGATCTTCACCAAAAAATAATAATAACTAGTGGGCATTGCCAACGATTAAATTGAGATTGTAGTCACTGGCTGACACACAATAAATCTATTATTTGCACGACTCACTCTGCAATAGAGTTTAACATGAATTTTGAATGACTACCTCATCTCTGTACCTCACACATACAATTATCTGTCTCAGACAAGCAGTGAATTTCAAACAGACTCAACTGCAACAACCAGGGAGGTTTTCAAATAACTCGCAAAAGGCACCTATTGGCAGATGGGTATAAAAAAAGCAGACATTGAATTTCCCGTCGAGCATGGTGAAGTTAATAATTACACTTTGGATGGTGTATTAATACACCCAGTCCCTACAAACATACAGGTGTCTTTCCTGAGTCAGTTGCCGGAGAAGAAGGAAACCGCTCAGGGATTTCACCACGAGCCCAATAGTGACTAATGGCTGTGATAGGAGGAAACTGAGAATGGAACAACATTGTAGTTACTCTACAATACTAACCTGATTGACAGTGAAAAGGAAGCCTGTATAGAATAAAATTCCAAAACATGCATCCTGTTTGCAACAAGGCACTAAAGTAATAGTGCAAAAAATGTCAAAGCAATTATCTTTGTCTTGAATACAAAGTGTAATCAGAGGCTAATCCAATAGATTATCGAGTACCACTTCATATTTTCAAGCAGTGGTGGATGCATCATGTTATGGGTATGCTTGTAATCATTGCGGACTGGGGAAGTCTCAGGATGAAAAAAAAAGCGAATGAGCTAAACACAAGCAAGATCCTAGAGGAAATCCTGGTATAGTCTGCTTTCCACCAGACACTGGGAAAATAATTCACCTTTCAGCAGAACAATAACCTAAAACATAAGGCAAATCTGTACTGGAGTCGCTTACCAAGACAGAATGTTCCAGAGTGGCCGAGTTACAGTTTTGATAAATCTACAGCAAGACCTGAAAATGGTTGTTTAGTAATGAACAACCAATTTGACAGCTTGAATAATTTTGGAGAAGAATTAAGTGGGCAACTGTTGCACAACCCAGGTGTGGAAAGCTCTTAGACTTACCCAGAGAGACTCACAGCTGTAATCACTGCCTAAGGTGCTTCTACAAAGAATTGACTCTGGGATGCGAATAGTTGACATATTTTTGCATTTCATTTTCAATAATCACGCAAATATTTCCAAAAACATTTTCACTGTCATTATGGGGTATTTTGTGTAGATGGGTTAGAATTTTTATTTCATCCGTTTAGAATTCAGGCTGTCACAAAAAAAATATGAAATAGGTCAAGGGGTATGAATGCTTTCTGAAGCCACATACCAGCTTCTGGTATACAGACTGAAACTAATGATTGCAAAATCCTTTCAGTTCTCTTTACAAGCCAGAATGTTGAATAAAATTACATTGAAACTTACTCTACTGGTGGTCCGTGGTGTTGATCCTTCAGATGGTTCAAATATCCACAGGAAAGTACTGTTAACGCAACTTTTTAGAGTGGCGGTACTGAAGTTAGTAGTATGCAGGCATTGTGTATTTTCCTGTGGATATTTTGGGTCTCAAATTGACCATCTGAAGGACCAACACCATGGACAACCAACCGGTAGAGCAAGTTCAAATGTACTTCTAGTCAACAATCTGGCTTGAATTATTTTGCAGTCATTAGCTTCAGGCTGTGTATACCATAAGGTGGTATCAATCGGATTCATCAGCCTAAAAGACGCAAGTAACAGGAGAGAAAGCAGGGATCATAGACTCACCGAAACCAGAATGTCTCCCTCCATGATAGCAAGGTCGAACTGTAAGTCCTCTGTAACAGAGAGAGAGGGTCTGAAACAACATGTACTGGTTACAAGTCACGACCTCCAGTACCATTAAAGTCCAGACCTCATGATAGAGGTCCAGGATTGCACGCTTCATCTAATGAATGTGTTACCTTCTCTGGTTTCAGATGTTTTATACCAATCATTTTGTCTGCGATGTGGCCCCATCGAGGCAGTAGAACCTGAAGGGAATTGTGAACAAACTACATTTATAATATCAATGTTTATTGATAGAGAAGCCATGAAATTATAGACAACAGATTGAGTTGTTTCTTTGGGGCCCCATCACCCCAAAAAGACTGACTTGATAATCACTGTATAGGTCTACCTGTGGCAGAGAAAGTCACATTAGTAGAATTATTGATGGGGTTTTTAGAGTTATCCACTGAAACACAGAAGAAGAAAAATGTTACTAAGCAGAACAGTACACAGTTTTGCAGTACAGCTGGCGTACATTAAATAAAACAGTGAAAAACAGGAAAGAGGCCTAGCTTTCAGCCTATCACCTAACGAAATGACTGGTCCCCAATGCAGGCCTGCCTACCTGTGGCAGGGAAAGTAGCATTTGAAGTAGTAGCATTTGTGAAATTGGCTATGGGAACACTGCCCGCTGAAACACACAAGGGAAACATAATACATGTGACATACTAATATGGTCAACCAAATGGCATCTGTGAAATTGGCCTGGCCTACAGTACCTCAAATGAAAAACACTCAAAAGTAGGACGTCACAACAACAAAATTACTGGTCCTACCTTGGACAACCCAGAGAATCAGAAGCCAAACCATGTTGCAACGATGATCGTCCCCCAGGATTTGGGAGAAAATAACCAAAGAAAGGGCACAAACAAATTCACACACTTGCTCTCTTTCCAGTCAAAGAGTGGGTGGGGCAGCAATCACAAAGTAACAGGTGCTGGTGTGGTCACTTGCTTTTAAGTTCTCAACCTCAACAACATATGGCGCTAAGTGGCTCTCTAATTTCCTGCCATTTCGACCTAAGGAAGAAGAAGAATGTGCCTCGCTGTTAAACAGTAAAAAACGTGCCAGTGATACGCCGTGTTCAAGTGCTACTCGGAACTAGGAAACTCTGAAATGTCAGACATGCGAACTGGTTGTAGTTAAACACACAGTGCTGGAAAAAGTATGCAATAGTCATACTTGAGTCAAAGTAAAGATACTTTAATAGACTCAAGTAACAGTAACCCAGTAAAACACTACTTGAGTAAAAGTCTAAAAGTATCTGGTTTTAAATGTACTTAAGTACAGTGGTGGAAAAATGACTCAATTGTCATACTTGAGTAAAAGTATAAAGTAAATGTTATACATCAAATTCCTTATAAGGCCGCATGTTTTTAAAAATGTATTTATGGACTGACAGGGTGCACTCAGATCTGGGACACTGTAAAGTCCATGGAGAATAAGAGCACCTCCTCCCAGCTGCCCACTGCTCTGAGGCTAGGAAACACTGTTACCACTGATAAATCCACTATAATTGAGAACCGGAACCTTCCCGCCCGTCCAGCATCACTGCTCTGGACGGCTCTGACTTAGAATACGTGGACAACTACAAATACCTAGGTGTCTGGTTAGACTGTAAACTCTCCTTCCAGACTCACATTAAGCATCTCCAATCCAAAATTAAATCTAGAATCGGCTTCCTATATCGCAACACAGCGTCCTTTACTCATGCTGCCAAACATACCCTCGTAAAACTGACCATCCTTCCGATCCTCGACTTCGGCGATGTCATCTAAATAGCCTCCAACACTCTACTCAACAAATTGGATGCAGTCTATCACAGTGCCATCCAGTTTGTCACCAAAGCCCCATATACTACCCACCACTGCGACCAGAAGAGTTATGATTCTGATGTAGGCCTAGAGCAGCCAGTGTAAATGCATATATTGGTTTCTATTAGGTTGTATTTGGATAACAATAAATATTTCTAATAAAAATAGATGTGTGCTTTTTAATATTCTAATACAAATAGAGGTGTGATTGGATGTATAAGATTTAGTTATAGGGTGGATATGTTAAGGGATTTTTATGAATAATGACTAAATTATGTATACATATACATATCAAACATCTCCAATCCAAAATCAAATCTAGAATCGGCTTTCTATTTCGCAACAAAGCCTCCTTCACTCACGCCGCCAAACTTACCCTAGTAAAACTGAGTAACCTACCGATCCTCGACTTCGGAGATGTCATCTACAAAATGGCTTCCAATACTCTACACAGCAAACTGGATGCAGTTTATCACAGTGCCATCCGCTTTGTTACTAAAGCACCTTATACCACCCACCACTGCAACCTGTATGCTCTAGTCGGCTGGCCCTCGCTACATATTCGTCGCCAGACCCACTGGCTCCAGGTCATCAACAAGTCCATGCTAGGTAAAGCTCCGCCTTATCTCAGTTCACTGGTCACGATGGCAACACCCACCCGTAGCACACGCTCCAGCAGGTGTATCTCACTGATCATCCCTAAATGCAGCACCTCATTTGGCCGCCTTTCCTTCCAGTTCTCTGCTGCCTGTGACTGGAACGAATTGAAAAAATCGTTGAAGTTGGAGACTTTTATCTCCCTCACCAACTTTAAACATCTGCTGAGCAGCTAACCGATCGCTGCAGCTGTACATAGTCCATCGGTAAATAGCCCACCCAATTTACCTAACCTCCTCCCCATGCTGTTTTTATTTATTTACTTTTCTGCTCTTTTGCACACCAGTATCTCTATCTGCACATGACCATCTGATCATTTATCACTCCAGTGTTAATCTGCTAAATTGTAATTATTCGCCTACCTCCTCATGCCTTTTGCACACAATGTATATAGACGCTTTTTAAAATTAAAAATAAATAAATAATTCTACTGTGTTATTGACTTGTTTATTGTTTACTCCATGTGTAACTCTGTGTTGTTGTCTGTTCACACTGCTATGCTTTATCTTGGCCAGGTCGCAGTCGTAAATGAGAACTTGTTCTCAACTAGCCTACCCGGTTCAATAAGGTGAAATAAAAAAAAAATACATTTAAATCAGAACTATAACTAAACAGAATACTAGAATTCTACTATGTTACTGTATGGATGTATGAATCTTATTATAATCATAATACTGAATGTAATGTGTGTAGTTTTCGTCAAGAGTTAGAAGGACATTCTGTTCCTTGTTGGAAACCATTGGAGCTATCGTCAGACTGGCTGGAATGCTGTGTTCCTTACAGGACATCCTGTCTCTATTCAGGGAGGGGAGAGACCTTGGGCTAGTAGTAGATTGTTTAACAGGTGGCAGACAATGTGGGAAGGCTTGTGAACTACACTGCTAAAAAAAATAAAGGGAACACTAAAATAACACATCCTAGATCTGAATGAATGAAATATTCTTATTAAATACTTTTTTCTTTACATAGTTGAATGTGCTGACAACAAAATCACACAAAAATTATCAATGGAAATCAAATTTATCAACCCATGGAAGTCTGGATTTGGAATCACACTCAAAATTAAAGTGGAAAACCACACGGGGTTGTTGCCCTCCTACGGCCTCCTCCACGTCTCCTGATGTACTGGCCTGTCTCCTGGTAGTGCCTCCATGCTCTGGACACTACAGTGACAGACACAGCAAACCTTCTTGCCACAGCTCGCATTGATGTGCCATCCTGGATGAGCTGCACTACCTGAGCCACTTGTGTGGGTTGTAGACTCCGTCTCATACTACCACTAGAGTGAAAGCACCGCCAGCATTCAAAAGTGACCAAAACATCAGCCAGGAAGCATAGGAACTGAGAAGTGGTCTGTGGTCACCACCTGCAGAACCACTCCTTTATTGGGGGTGTCTTGCTAATTGCCTATCATTTCCACCTGTTGTCTATTCCTTTTGCACAACAGCATGTGAAATTTATTGTCAATCAGTGTTGCTTCCTAAGTGGACAGTTTGATTTCACAGAAGTGTGATTGACTTGGAGTTACATTGTGTTGTTTAAGTGTTCCCTTTATTTTTTTGAGCAGTGTTTATTAGCATTGTACATTGTATCTGAGAGGAGGAGAGACATTTATGACAAAATAGGAGGTATATAAACTAATGTACATGATTTATATGTAGTACTCTCGAGAATAAACGCTATTGATTGATTTTGAGACTGGTTTCTGTCCATTTTATGCAAATAAGTATCTTACAAATTCTTAGAAATGGACAGAGTGTTTTAATTGAATTGGTTGATGAACATATAGGAATGAAATTATTTTAACAACTACCCACCGCTTCGACCTGTACGCTCTCGTTGGTTGGCCCTCGCTTCATACTCGTCGCCAAACCCACTGGCTACAGGTCATCTACAAGTCTCTGCTAGGTAAAGGCCCGCCTTATCTCAGCTCACTGGTCACCATAGCAGCACTCACTCGTAGCACGCGCTCCAGCAGGTATATCTCACTGGTCACCCCCAAATGCAAATCCTCCTTTGGTCGCATTTCCTTACAGTTCTCTGCTGCCAATGACTGGAACGAACTACAAAAATCACTGAAGCTGGAGACTCATATCTCCCTCACTAGCTTTAAGCACCAGCTGTCAGAGCAGCTCACAGATCACTGCACCTGTACATAGCCCAGCTTATTTTGCTCCTTTGCACCCCAGTATCTCGACTTGCACATTCATCTTCTGCACATCTACCATTCCAGTTTTTAATTGCCATATTGTAATTACTTCGCCACCATGGCCTATTTATTGCCTTAACTCCCTTATCTTACCTCATTTGCACTCACTGTATACAGACTTTTCGTTTTTCTACTGTATTATTGACTGTATGTTTTGTTTATTCCATGTGTAACTCTGTGTTGTTATATGTGTTGAATTGCTATGCTTTATCTTGGCCAGGTCGCATTTGCAAATGAGAACTTGTTCTCAACAAGCCTACCTGGTTAAATAAAGGTGAAATAAAAAATAAAGTATGACAACTTGTTATATTGAGGTTAAATTAAAAATATATCGATAGGCTCTTGAATCGGACCATAATGCTTTCCTGCATGAACATTCTAAATAACAAGTACTTTTTGGTGTCAGGGAATATGTACGGGTGTAAAAAGTACATATTTTCTTTAGAAATGTAGTGGAGTAAAAGTCAACTGTCAAAAATATAAATATTAAAGTACAGATACCCCCAAAAAATGACTTTAGTGGTACTTTAAATAATTTTTACTTAAGTACTTTGCCATCTTTTGTGCACATTGCTGTTAGTGAGGATTTCTCCTTTGCCAAGATAATCCTTCCACCTGACAGGTGTGGCATATCAAGAAACTGAAATAGCATGATCATTACACAGGTGCACCTTATTCTGGGGACAATAAAAAGCCACTAAAATGCAGATGTCTCAAGTTGAGGGCGTGTGCAATTGGCATGCTGACTGCAGGAAGGCCCACCAGAGCAGTTGCTAGAGAATTGAATGTTCATTTCTCTACCATAAGCTGCCTCAAATTGTTTTAGAGAAGTTGTAACCCCGCTGGCTACTATTTCTATCTAATATTGCCCCTTGTGGGGACAAACTCATTCTGATATGCTGGGCCTGGCTGCAAGAGCCCTCCAAGGCCCACCCCATGGCTGCACCCTTGCACTGTCATGCGAAATCCATAGATTAGGGACTAATGATAATAATAATTCATTTCAATTGACTGACTTCCTTATATGGACTAACTCAGTCAATTCTTTGAAGTTACGTTTATATTGGCCTCCCGAGTGGCGCAGAGGTCTAAAGCACTGCATCTCCGTGCAAGAGGCGTCACCACAGTCCCTGGTTTGAATCCAGGCTGCAGCACATTCGGCCGTGATTGGGAGTCCCATAGGGCGGCTCACAATTGGCCCAGGGTCATCCAGGTTTGGCCGTCATTGTAAATAAGAATTTATTGTTAACTCACTTGCCTAGTTCAAACAAATGTTTAGTATTCCTTGCTAAAAGGTGAGCCACTCTTAATGCTACCGGTTATCCTGAGTTGAGCTCAAAGTTACCTCGCCAAGTCCTCAAACCTGTACACCCTCCTAGAGCGCAACATTCAGATTTTGGTGAATCTATGAGCCCTGCTGTCTAAGTCCTGAGTTACAGCGTCATCGTTTAAATAATTTGTTGCCTAGCTAGTCGGCCAAGTTCAAGGTATAATCCACCATTAATTTAAGTCGTCTCTCCTGGTACACTAGATCTACTTCCTCTCTGATCCCACCCTGGACGTATGATGAGCATAGCTGAGAAGGTCCATTCTAGAATGAAATAGAACACTGCAAGCAACATCACACAGTGGATTCTTTTCAGTCTAGGTCATTTTATTTATTTCCAAGACAAGTGCAGTGGTATAGGCCTAATTCAAGGCAGAAAGAGTATACAGGAGAAATAAAACCACAGCCTGCAGCCAGCCACACATATAGTACATCAGAAAGCTTTAAGGGACTTGTCCAACTTATTCATTGTTGTGAAGAGAAGTTAGGATGTCAGTGCCATGCGTGTTGGAATCAGTCGGCAGCAGTGGTGTTGGAATCTTCTTCAATGGTGTAATAAATGCTAAACTGTGCATTGTTATTCTGGGAAAGACAGGACAGGAACATGGTTAGAATACAGTGTGATAATGACTACATTTACAAAGGCAGCCCAATTCTGATATGTTTCCTGTCTGTGTGCACACGTCTTTACCACATTGATAGAGTTTGTTAAGGCGTGCTATGTCCAGGGGGCTCAGGTGATTTCTCTGTCCAATCTGAACTCCACTCTTCTTGGAATCAATGGTGGGGTTCCGGTTTGATGAGAAGTAATAACTGCCAGGAGAAACCCAACAATGGGGGATTTGAGGAAATGCTACTTTAACAAGGACTGCATCACAATGTCACCCTATTCCCAATAGTGCACCTAGTTTGACCAGAGCCCAGGTAAAAAAGTTGTGACTTAAATAGGGAGCCATTTGGGACACAGATAAATGTTACTGGACCTAGATAATGTACAACTCATCTTTACTTATTGTTAGCAGTTTAAAAACAAGGCGAAGAAAATTAAGACTTCATTGGGAATCAGGACGACAGGAGTGTGACTGACGTTCCGTAGTGCATTATGGAGTCGTAGTCATAGGGCAGATCCTGAGTGTCTCCTTCCTTCACCTTAAAGTTCTCTTCTTTTCCTGGAAGTTAAAAGAGGCAGACGTGACTGGTGGACACTGCTGGATGTGATTGTGATATAGGGGAATGAAAGTGGAAATCTAGACAAGTTGTTGAGATGGAAACCATTAAGTTGAACCTCTAGCAGGAGGAAAACTCTACACGATTCAAGGCATGACTATTGCATCTTACCTAAGGAAACCCATAGCGGGTGGCCTTCAAGTTCAAGAGCTTACATGTTATCCCATGATACCCATTACGGGTGGCAACTGTAGATGACAATGTGGTGCTATTCATGTAAGGGGAATTTAGCGAACAAGGTTGCTGAGGAAATTCGCAGGAGTTAACGAATTCAGTTATATTCCACATAATTAGAAATTAGTCTATGAAATACATAGTATTGGTTTCAAACTGAAGAACACTGATGGTTACAGAGCTGGTGCTGTGAGATTAGGATATCAGGATTCAAGGTTACTATGATATTAGGCTATCAGGACCTGCTTAGACAAAGCTATTTTAACAGTAGAGAACAGGGTTGCAATGTATGGGGAAATTAATGGCTGCAGTAATGAGTACATGATACATGGAACATTTAGGCATAAATATATGAACGCCTGTTGTTCTGTCCTTGTGGTGTACTGTCTATTTTTGTTATGTAGGGTTTCATGTTGTCTGGACACCAGGAAGAGCAGCTGCTGCATTAGCAGTACCTAATGTCAATAGTTATTCTATACGGTCTTCACTCCAGACTACAAAAAACTGAACAAGGTGTGCTAGTGTTGGGCTGGTACAAATGCCTGCACACTGCAGCTCTTCAAGGGACAAATTGAGCAGCCCTGCCCCTGGTCCACATACAATGCCCGTGAGGTGGTTTAGCATGTGTTGGTGCGAGTTACCCGAGACCACGTTGTCCCACTGTATGGTGATGTATTGGTCACGGTCTGGCCGTGTGTGCTCGTGGTGCAGGCCCAGGGCATGCATCAGCTCATGACACAGGTTCCCCACGTTACAGGCTCTACCGAAGTACAGAGACTGGGCCCCACCCTGAAAACCTACATACGACGCACAGCTAGAGTTAAGGGAAGAAAGGTGAGAGAAGGGGGGGGGGGGGGGGGGGAGAGTGGATATGACAGGAAGAGAGAAAAATAAAGGAAAATGAAGGAGCGGTTGTGAGTTAACTGTAAACTGCTGGGAAGGAGAGTGTGTTAATGTGACCATTTTGGACTCACCCTGTCCCAGAGATTAACTCTATGTAGTTAATCTCATTGGTGTATTCGTGGAAGAGGATACACGTCTGGTCTGAAATCATCTTGAACGCTGCTAGCATAGTTTCCTTTCTGTCCACTGTGGGGGAATCAGAGACAATGCATATCATTCTCACTGTATTAGAAATCATCTAGTGTTAGTGCTCATCTCTCCTACTGTATTCCACACTCACCCAGATCATCGTTGATCTTGTAGGGGATAGAAGTGACGCCTTCATTCTCCGGCCAAAGTGACTTCACAGCTAATCGGTCTTCCTGTAGAACCAAACACCTAGTCTTAAATCCAGCTGTCGCTAGAGTATAGGCCTCAAATTTAAATTGTCATTTCCCCTATGATTTTGTTTTACATTCTAAAATGGTAAAACTATTTCAAAGTAAACTTAAATGACTAAAACCAGACTAAGTATGTAGAAAAGATAATGGAGCAATATACACAGTACTTTCCATGACAGACTGACCAGGTGAATGCTATGATCCTTACAGAGGTCACCTGTTCAATCAGTGTATATGAAGAGACCGGTTAAAGGAGGATTGTTAAGCCTTGCGACATGGATCGTGTATATATGTCATTCAGAGGGTGAATGGGCAGGACAAAATATTGAAGTACCTTTGAACAGGGTATGGTAGGTGCCAGGCTCACCAGTTTGAGTGTGTCAAGAACTGCAACGTTGCTGGGTATTTCACACCCAGTTTCCCCCATGTGTGTGAAGAAGGGTCCACCACCCAAAAGACATCCAGCCAATGGCAGGCCAGTGGTCAAACATTGGTGATACGAATTGTGCAGAGCAACAGATGGGCTACAGTTAGTCAATTGACAGCCCAGGAAAAAATGTGCCTTGAGACCATAACGCACAACTCGTAGTACCTTGACACAAATGGAGTATGGAGGCCAACAACCTTACAGAGTTGCACTTCTTTCAGCAAATAACTCGTTGCAGTGGACACAGGGGAACTGGATAAACATCTGGTCTGATGCAATTTCACACCAATGGGAGGACTAGGGTATGGAGAAAACCACATGCATCCATCATGCCGTGAGTCAACATGGCAGGCTGGTGAGAGGCAGTGTGACGCGTTCACGGCACACATGATAAAAGTGGAGCAACAATTGAACGCCACAGGATATCTGAACATCATTGAAAACCAGGTGCATCCCTTCATGGCAGTAGTGTATCCATCTGTGAAGGGATTTTTTTTAAGCAGGATAATGTCCCATGCCACAAGGCCAGGATTGTCCAGGAATGGTTCCACAAACATGACAGTGAATTCAGCTTAGTGCAGTGGCCTGCCCAGTCACCAGATCTCAATCCAATTAAGCATCTGTGGGATGAGATGGAACGAGCCATTTCGGATTAGAGATCCACTACCAGCCAACTGGGCACAACGGTGGGAAGCATTGGGGAAATCATGGGGCCAGCATTCCTGTGGAACGCTCGACATCTTGTAGAGTCCATGCCCCGACGAATTTAGGCTTTTCTGAGGGCAAAGAGGGGGTGCAACTCAATACTAGGTGTTCCTAATGTTTTGTAAACTATATTTTAAGATCTTCACCAAAAAATAATAACTAGTGGGCGTTGCCAACGATTAAATTGAGATTGTAGTCACTGGCTGACACACAATAAATCTATTATTTGCACGACTCACTCTGCAATAGAGTTTAACATGAATTTTGAATGACTACCTCATCTCTGTACCCCACACATTCACTGCTTGTCTGAGAAAGATAATTGTATTTCAAACAGACTCAACTGCAACGACCAGGGAGGTTTTCAAATAACTCGCAAAAGGCACCTATTGGCAGATGGGTATAAAAAAAAGCAGACATTGAATTTCCCGTCGAGCATGGTGAAGTTAATAATTACACTTTGGATGGTTTATTAATACACCCAGTCCCTACAAACATACAGGTGTCTTTCCTGAGTCAGTTGCCAGAGAAGAAGGAAACCGCTCAGGGATTTCACCACGAGCCCAATAGTGACTAATGGCTGTGATAGGAGGAAACTGAGAATGGAACAACATTGTAGTTACTCTACAATACTAACCTGATTGACAGTGAAAAGGAAGCCTGTATAGAATAAAATGCCAAAACATGCATCCTGTTTGCAACAAGGCACTAAAGTAATAGTGCAAAAAATGTCAAAGCAATTATCTTTTTGTCTTGAATACAAAGTGTAATCAGAGGCTAATCCAATAGATTATTGAGTACCACTTCATATTTTCAAGCAGTGGTGGATGCATCATGTTATGGGTATGCTTGTAATCATTGCGGACTGGGGAAGTCTCAGGATGAAAAAAACACAAGCAAGATCCTATTGGAAATCCTGGTATAGTCTGCTTTCCACCAGACACTGGGAAAATAATTAACCTTTCAGCAGAACAATAACCTAAAACACAAGGGCAAATCTGTACTGGAGTCGCTTACCAAGACAGAATGTTCCAGAGTGGCCGAGTTACAGTTTTGATAAATCTACAGCAAGACCTGAAAATGGTTGTTTAGTAATGAACAACCAATTTGACAGCTTGAATAATTTTGAGACTTACCCAGAGAGACTCACAGCTGTAATCACTGCCTAAGGTGCTTCTACAAATAATTGACTCTGGGATGCGAATAGTTGACATATTTTTGCATTTCATTTTCAATAATCACGCAAATATTTCCAAAAACATTTTCACTGTCATTATGGGGTATTTTGTGTAGATGGGTTAGAATTTTTATTTCATCCGTCTAGAATTCAGGCTGTCACAAAAAAAATATGAAATAGGTCAAGGGGTATGAATGCTTTCTGAAGCCACATACCAGCTTCTGGTATACAGACTGAAACTAATGATTGCAAAATCCTTTCAGTTTTCTTTACAAGCCAGAATGTTGAATAAAATTACATTGAAACCTACTCTACTGTTGGTCCGTGGTGTTGATCCTTCAGATGGTTCAAATATCCACAGGAAAGTACTGTTAACGCAACTTTTTAGAGTGGCGGTACTGAAGTTAGTAGTATGCAGGCATTGTGTATTTTCCTGTGGATATTTTGGGTCTCAAATTTTGACCATCTGAAGGACCAACACCATGGACAACCAACCGGTAGAGCAAGTTCAAATGTACTTCTAGTCAACAATCTGGCTTGAATTATATTGCTGTCATTAGCTTCAGGCTGTGTATACCAGAAGGTGGTATCAATCGGATTCATCAGCCTAAAAGACGCAAGTAACAGGAGAGAAAGCAGGGATCATAGACTCACCGAAACCAGAATGTCTCCCTCCGTGATAGCAAGGTCGAACTGTAAGTCCTCTGTAACAGAGAGAGAGGGTCTGAAACATGTACTGGTTACAAGTCACGACCTCCAGTAGCATTAACGTCCAGACCTCATGATAGAGGTCCAGGATTGCACGCTTCATCTAATGAATGTGTTACCTTCTCTGGTTTCAGGTGTTTTATACCAATCATTTTGTCTGCGATGTGGCCCCATCGAGGCAGTAGAACCTGAAGGGAATTGTGAACAAACTACATTTATAATATCATTGTTTATTGATAGATAATCCATAAACTTAAACAGATTGAGTTGTTTCTTTGGGCCCCATCACCCCAAGAGACTGACTTGATAATCACTGTATAGGCCTACCTGTGGCAGAGAAAGTCACATTAGTAGAATTGTTGATGGGTTTTTTAGAGTTGTCCACTGAAACACAGAAGAAGAAAAATATTACTAAGCAGAACAGTACATAGTTTTGCAGTACGGCTGGCGTACATTAAATAAAACAGTGAAAAACAGGAAAGAGGCCTAGCTTTCAGCCTATCACCTAACGAAATGACTGGTCCCCAATGCAGTCCTGCCTACCTGTGGCAGGGAAAGTAGCATTTGAAGTAGTAGCATTTGTGAAATTGGCTATGGGAACACTGCCCACTGAAACACACAAGGGAAACATAATACATGTGACACAATAATATGGTCAACCAAATGGCATCTGTGAAATTGGCCTGGCCTACAGTACCTCAAATGAAAAACACTCAAAAGTAGGACGTCACAACAACAAAATGACTGGTCCTACCTTGGACAACCCAGAGAATCAGAAGCCAAACCATGTTGCAACGATGATCGTCCCCCAGGATTTGGGAGAAAAGAACCAAAGAAAGGGCACAAACAAATTCACACACTTGCTCTCTTTCCAGTCAAAGAGTGGGTGGGGCAGCAATCACAAAGTAACAGGTGCTGGTGTGGTCACTTGCTTTTAAGTTCTCAACCTCAACAACATATGGCGCTAAGTGGCTCTCTAATTTCCTGCCATTTCGACCTAAGGAAGAAGAAGAATGTGCCTCGCTGTTAAACAGTAAACACGTGGCAGTGATATGCCGTGTTCAAGTGCTACTCGGAACTAGGAAACTCTTAGTACCTTAGTCTGAAATTATTTGGTTTTAATTGCACTTATGTACAGTGGTGGAAAAATGACTCAATTGTCATAAAGTAAAAGCAGGATTTTGTTGTTTTTTAAATGTATATGAACAGACAGGGTAGGGTACACTCCAACATTGATTGCGTCAGATCCGAAGCAGTATGTAGTAAGCAGTAAGACAACTTGTTATATTGAGGTTAAGTAATGTTAAATAAAAAATACAAGATAATTATTGATAGGTGCGAGAATCGGACCATATTGCTGTGCTGCCTGAGCATACTAAATAATAAGTACTTATTGGTGTCAGGGAAAATGTATTGGGGTTAAAAGTACATATTTTCTTTAGAAATGTAGTGGAGTAAATAATAAAGTACAAATACGCAAAAAACTACTTCAGTAGTACTTTAAATCATTTTTACTTAAGAACTTTACACTACCGTATACACGTACTGCGTTCAAGCTGTTAGCAAGTCGGAAATTTCAGTTTCCTTGTTCCGACTAGCAAATGAACGCAGCAATAGTTTATTCAAGCTACATTTATTCTGATAACATTATTTAACTAAATGTATCTGTTTCTGGATTGCTGTGAAATACATTCTGCTCCAAAAAAAAATCATAAATCACTGATGGCATAGCAGTCAGACGTCCTTTGTCTTCGTCTTGTCGTGTCCTGTGTATATATATATTTACATATTTTCCTCGCATATCTTTTTATATATATTTTTTCTAAAAATCTCAACTTCAAAACACTCTCCTGCAACCCGCCTCACCAATTTTTAAAAAAGAAAGTATTATTCACCTCAAATCTGAAATATTAGAAGCTAGCCAGAAGCTAGCCAGTTTACTGGCTAACGTTAGTATTCAGCTAACCACGGTTGGTGGTCATCAGCTTTCCTTTAGCTCGAGAAGCTAACGGCAGTTTACAGCGACTCAGACCAGAGCATACCGGACCTATTTTCTCCCCATATCCCCGGATTTCTACCGCAAGCTCTGCACATTTACACCTGGATCTTGCAGCTAGCTAGCTGCTATCCGAGTGACTATTACTTACGTCGGTCCCGGAGCAAACATCAATTATCCCGGAGCGAGCCAGCTGAGGAGTTCCATCAGCCACTCCTGGGCTACAATCACCTATCCGGACCTGCCGATGCGGAGCCCCACCGGGCCTTCACAACTGGACTACCGACATTATCCGCCCGAGGGAGTTAGCCAACTGGCCCCTCCGTCGCGACGTTACCTGAACGCCCATCCATGGCCCGCTAATCGTTAGTTGTCTTATCGGCTGCTATCTGAATAGGTCTATCGGACAATTTTCTTGGGTCACTATAACTATATCTATTTTGCCCATTGGATTGATCCCCTCTACCACACGGAACCCCACTAATCTACCAACGGAAACGCATGAGGTGGCTAAAAAAAAGACCTCCATCCTCTGCTAGCTTGCTACCCATGGCCCGGCTAGCTGTCTGAATCGCCGTGACCCCAACCAACCTCACTACTCACTGGACCCTTATGATCACTCGGCTAAGCATGCCTCTCCTTAATGTCAATATGCCTTGTCCATTGCTGTTCTGGTTAGTTTTTATTTCACTGTAGAGCCTCTAGCCCTGCTCATTATACCTTATCCAACCTTATACAACCACACATGCAATGACATCACCTGGTTTCAAGGATGTTTCTAGAGACAATATCTCTCTCATCATCACTCAATGCCTAGGTTTACCTCCACTGTATTCACATCCTACCATACCTTTGTCAGTACATTATACCTTGAAGCTATTTTATCGCCCCCAGAAACCTCCTTTTACTCTCTGTTCCGGATGTTCTAAACAACCAATTCTCATAGCTTTTAGCCATACCCTTATCCTACTCCTCCTCTGTTCCTCCTATAGAGGTGAATCCAGGCCCTGCAGTGCCTAGCTCCACTCCTATTCCCCAGGAACTCTCTTTTGATGACTTCTGTAACCGTAATAGCCTTGGTTTCATGCATGTTAACATTAGAAGCCTCCTCCCTAAGTTTGTTTTATTCACTGCTTTAGCACACTCTGCCAACCCGGATGTTCTAGCCGTGTCTGAATCCTGGCTTAGGAAGACCACCAAAAACTCTAAAATCTCCATCCCTAACTACAACATTTTCAGACAAGATAGAACTGCCAAAGGGGGCGGTATTGCAATCTGCTGCAGCGATAGCCTGCAGAGTTCTGTCCTACTATCCAGGTCTGTACCCCAAAAATTTGAACTTCTACTTTTAAAAATCCACCTCTCTAAAAGCAAGTCTCTCACCGTTGCCGCCTGCTATAGACCACCCTCTGCCCCCAGCTGTGCTCTGGACACCATATCTGAACTGATTGCCCCCCCCATCTATCTTCAGAGGTCGTGCTGCTAGGCGACCTAAACTGGAACATGCTTAACACCCCAGCCATCCTACAATCTAAGCTTGATGCCCTCAATCTCACACAAATTATCAATGAACCTACCAGGTACCACCCCAAAGCCATTAACACGGGCACCCTCATAGATATCATCCTAACCAACTTGCCCTCCAAATACACCTCTACTGTTTTCAACCAAGATCTCAGCAATCACTGCCTCATTGCCTGCATACGTAATGGGTCAGCGGTCAAGCGACCTCCACTTATCACTGTCAAACGCTCCATCAGGCCTTTCTAATCGACCTGGCCCGGGTATCCTGGAAGGATATTGACCTCATCCCGTCAGTAGAGGATGCCTGGTTATTTAAAAAAATGCCTTCCTCACCATCTTAAATAAGCATGCCCCATTCAAGAAATTTAGAACCAGAAACAGATATAGCCCTTGGTTCTCTCCAGACCTGACTGCCCTTAAGCAACACAAAAACATCCTATGGCGTTCTGCATTAGCATCGAACAGCCCCCGTGATATGAAACTTTTCAGGGAAGCTAGAAACCAATATACACAAAGGCTAGCTTTTTCAAGCAGAAATTTGCTTCCTGCAACAGAAACTCAAAAAAGTTCTGGGACACTGTAAAGTCCAGGGAGAATAAGAACACCTCCTCCCAGCTGCCCACTGCACTGAGGATAGGAAACTCTGTCACCACCGATAAATCCACTATAATTGAGAATTTCAATAAGCATTTTTCTACGCTGGCCATGCTTTCCACCTGGCTACCCCTACCCCGGCCAACTGCACTGTACTCCCCACAGCAACTCGCCCAAGCCTTCCCCATTTCTCCTTCTCCCAAATACAGTCAGCTGATGTTCTGAAAGAGCTGCAAAATCTGGACCCCTACAAATCAGCCGGGCTAGACAATCTGGACCCTTTCTTTCTAAAATGATCTGCCAAAATTGTTGCAACCCCTATTACTAGCCTGTTAAACCTCTCTTTCATTTTGTCTGAGATTCCCAGAGATTGGAAAGCAGCTGTGGTCATCCCCCTGCTACAGACCTATCTCTATCCTACCCTGCCTTTCTAAGGTCTTCGAAAGCCAAGTCAACAAACAGATTACCGACCATTTCGAATCCCACCACACCTTCTCCGCTATGCAATCAGGTTTCAGAGCTGGTCATGGGTGCACCACAGCCATGCTCAAGGTCCTAAATTATATCATAACCGCCATCGATAAGAGACAATACTGTGCAGCCGTATTCATTGACCTGGCCAAGGCTTTCGACTCTGTCAATCACCACATCCTCATCGGCAGACTCGATAGCCTTGGTTTCTCAAATGATTGCCTCGCCTGGTTCACCAACTATTTCTCTGATAGAGTTCAGTGTGTCAAGTCGGAGGGCCTGTTGTCCGGGCCTCTGGCAGTCTCTATGGAGGTGCCACAGGGTTCAATTCTTGGGCCGACTGTATACATCAATGATGTCGCTCTTGCTGCTGGTGAGTCTCTGATCCACCTCTACGCAGACGACACCATTCTGTATACTTATGGCCCTTCTTTGGACACTGTGTTAACAACCTTCCAGACGAGCTTCAATGCCATACAACTCTCCTTCCGTGGCCTCCAACTGCTCTTAAATACAAGTAAAATTAAATGCATGCTCTTCAACGGATGGCTGCCTGCACCTGCCCGCCCGTCCAGCATCACTACTCTGAACGGTTCTGACTTAGAATATGTGGACAACTACAAATACCTAGGTGTCTGGTTAGACTGTAAACTCTCCTTCTAGACTCTCATCAAACATCTCCAATCCACCTTTCTTGGTTGCTAGGTGCAACTTTAAGAAAAATATTATATTATAAGAAAAATATTATTATTTCACAAAAGTATGGCACTGGGCCTTTACTAGTCCTGTATTAGCGGACCGATATAGCCATCTGTAGCGTGGGGTAAAAAAAAAACATTCTAAACAGCAGGTTCGAGTCCCAGTCGGGGCTACCCCAATAATTCACTACATTGGACTATAGGACATAGTGACAAACAACCTCTCCTATCTCTTCATTCTTCTCTCTCTCCCTCTGTCTGTCTCTCTGTCTGCCCCTCTCCATCTGTGTTTTAACTGTAGGAATCCTGGCTATGGATTGGCTGACTGTCCGGAGGCGGACAGAGACAGGAGATGGGAAGGGACATCTGCTACCGCTGTGGATCCACTGAACACGAGATCAAAAGCTACCTCGCTAAAATAGACCCAGCACTGGATGTGTGCCTCAATAAGCTGTTGCACTATCGTATGAGAAGGAAAAAGAGAGAAGGGGGGGCTTAAGAAGGGAGCGATATAAGAGGGAGAGAGTGTGTATCCACCAGTGTGTTGTTTGTTGTACCTATGTGTGAGTGTGTGTGTTGTCTGAGACGAATGGTAGAATCGTGTGCTGTTTTGTTGTGGCTCCTGACTCATTTGTGATCTCCCTCTCTCAGGTGAATGCCCATATGCCAAGAGTTTCATCTGTGGTAAGACTGGTTACAGGTCCTGCCCAGACAACCCCAAAGGACTACACCGCAGGTGCAGTAGTCACACACACACACACTCTCATAGTACTAAACTATGCAAATACATCAAACAGACAATCCATAACATTGTCTCTTCTCCTTATATGTAGAAGGATGTTGTCTTGTGTGTGGTTCAGTAGAACACATCCAGAAGGATTGTCCTGAGCACCAGGCTGCATGTTAGTAACCTATTCTACATACAATATATTTCTCTCTGAATATCCCTCTCTTGTCAGTTCTATACAATATATTTCTATCTGTATGTCCTTCTTGTCTGTTCTATTTCTATCTGAAAGTTCTGTACAGTTTCTGTCCTTAATGCACTCCAAGATGTTACTTGACTGATGTGTGTTTGTCCAATACCCCTGCAGCTAAGCAAGTGACCTTGGGCTGGCTGTTCAATAACATGAGTACTGACCATGAGGAAGTGCACGTGCCTGTGAAGAAACTCCCTCCCAAACAGGCCAATCAACCCAAAGGACTCGCCAGATTGGACAGGACTGACTAGCACAGAGCAGACTGCACATCCCAGGACTAAATCCATGAAGGTCAATGTTCTTGCTCAGAGCATTAAAAAAACAACATCCACAGATCCATAGTCAGTGGAAATGGATAGCTTCTCTTGAAAGAGGTCTGTGTTCTCACACCGTGGACACCGTTTTAGGAATGTATATGATTCATATGGAGGGACTAGACTATATTAGACTGGAGACTGTGGTGTGCTGTACACCAGCTAACAGGGGTGTGTTCAGTTCAATTAAACATTTGCCATGTTCAGTAATGGCTTGTACTGAACGACACATTTCCCCAAAACATTCTTGAGCAGCCCAAGTAGTGCCATGGTCTGATGTCACAGGAGAAGGAGAGGTGTGTTGGATCAATGTGAATGATATGATAAGTTCAACTGATATTATGAATTTATTTTGTATATGATGAATTTCCTTTTAATAAAGGAGGAGTTAAACAGTCCCTCTATCCTCTCCTGTATCTAAAGATGTGTTTGTCTGGTAGCCCTCTTTGTTATAGGTTTCCTGTTTAGTGATGTATTCTCTCTTCCATCCCCAGCTGTCAAAGAGAAAAATCTAAGGTAAAACATTTAGCTTTTATTTGTCATTTACAGAATAGGTTTTGTCATTATGAGTATCATTATGTCACTGTACATTACTCGCATCAACATCTAAAATATTTATAGAAAAATGAAATAAATAAGACCTACACCACATACATGAGCTAAATTTGCTCTGAATTGTTACAGAAACATCAAAAATACATTTTGGGTAACTGTAAATGTAACACCTGTATTAGCAGCCATGGACAGTTCTGTATTGTTAGAATCTGTGCTGCTGTGTCAGTTCACCATCATGGACTCATGCTTAGTGTGTGAGTCAGTAGAGGGTAGTGATGAGGTCTCTCTCCAGGAAGGTGGTACATGCGCTAGCCGTCTCCTCCATAGACCTGGACCAGCCTGCCAGGTTACCTGCTACATACGGCAAAACACCTGACGTCACCTGGTTGTAGTAACACACCTGGAACACAAAATAAGACACCTGGTGTTAACACATTTGATTAATAGTGAGGTCTATGGAGGGCTACTGAAGACGTGATGAAAGCTAACAAGTTATTATACTGTGCTTATTAACCCTATAAAAAAATTCATTTAAATGACTTTCATTTATCTGCATGACTTTATATTTAGCCTCACAATGAATTGTTTCACCATTTTCTTTTCAGGAAACTAGGGCTACAAGTAGAACCCAATTTGAAATAAACAGTTGCATTCATGAATTTTATTGACAAATGTCCATTTAAAAAAATAAGATCCGCCAAAGAAAACAAAACAGACAAAAAAAGCATTTATAAGAATGTTGTAAGTACAGATGGTTTGCTCTGTGGAAAGTGAAGATCCTACTAGTGAGTGACAACTATGTGAGCTTATTGCAGTATTATAGACACTAGGTGGTGAGGGTAGGTAGCAACACATCTGCCACGCTGATCCTCAACACTAGAGCTCCCCAGGGGTGCGTGCTCAGACCCCTCCTGTACTCCCTGTTCACCCACAACTGCATGGCCAGGCACGACTCCAACACCATCATTAAGTTTGCAGACGACACAACAGTGGTAGGCCTGATCACCGACAATAACGAGATAGCCTATAGAGAGGAGGTCAGAGACCTGGCCGGGTGGTGCCAGAATAACAACCTATCCCTCAACATAACCAAGACTAAGGAGATGATTGTGGACTATAGGAAAAGGAAGACCGAGCACGCCCCCATTCTCATCGACGGGGCTGTAGTGGAGCAGGTTGAGAGCTTCAAGTTCCTCGGTATCCACATCACCAACAAACTAGAATGGTCCGAACACACCAAGACAGTCGTGAAGAGGGCACGACAAAGCCTATTCCCCCTCAGGAAACTAAAACGATTTGGCATGAGTCCTCAGTTCCTCAAAGGTTCTACAGCTGCAACATCGAGAGCATGCTGACTGGTTGCATCACTGCCTGGTACGGCAATTGCTCGGCCTCCGACCGCAAGGCACTACAGAGGGTAAAAATTGTCAAAGACCCCAGCCACCCTAGTCATAGACTGTTCTCTCTACTACCGCATGGCAAGCAGTGCCGGAGTGCCAATTCTAGGACAAAAAGGCTTCCCAACCATTCTTACCCCCAAGCCATAAGACTCCTGAACAAATGGTTACCTGGACTATTTGCATTGTGTGCCCCCCCAACCCCTCTTTTACGCTGCTGCTACTCTCTGTTTATCATATATGCATAGTCACTTTAACTATACATTCATGTACATACTACTTCAATTGGCCCAACCAACCAGTGCTCCCGCACATTGGCTAACCGGGCTATCTGCATTGTGTCCCGCCACCCGCCAACCCCTCTTTTACGCTGCTGCTACTCTCTGTTTATCATATATGCAGACACTTTAACCATATCTACATGTACATACTACCTCAATCAGCCCGACTAACCAGTGCCTGTAGATAGCCTCACTACTGTTATTACTCACTGTCTTTTTACTGTTGTTTTTATTTCTTTACTTACCTATTGTTCACCTAATACCTTTTTTGCACTGTTGGTTAGAGCCTGTAAGTAAGCAATACCTGTTGTATTCGGCACACGTGACAAATAAACTTTGATTATATTTTATTTGATAAGTCCTGGGATTTCCTATGATCTTCGACGTAGAGGAACCCCTTACCTTCTACTCTTGTGTGGCTTCTGAGAGTCATAGAGCAAAACATGTGTGTCCGTGAGAGTCTCAGGTTTTCATAGATAGCTTTTAATAGTTTGTAGCGCAAACCATTCAGACTCTACGGACGTTTTTGTTAAATGTCCTGGCCCTGGTCCCTTCAGAATCTGCCCTCGTCTCACAAACACCTCTCTAACTCAGCCTCCGTTAATCACACAGACTAATAGACAAATCCAACCAAGAAGTCTGTAGCTCAAACACACAATGTTTTAAAGGGGTTAGAAGTCCAAAATGTGCCGTGTGTCAGGGGTGGGACTGTAGGAGTTAATGGACTCTGCCGTGTGTTTGGGGTGGGACTGTAGGAGTTAATGGCCTCTGCCATGTGTCAGGGGTGGGACTGTAGGAGTTAATGGACTGTGCGGTGTGTCAGGGGTGGGACTGTAGGAGTTAATGGCCTCTGCCGTGTGTCAGGGGTGGGACTGTAGGAGTTAATGGCCTCTGCCGTGTGTCAGGGGTGGGACTGTAGGAGTTAATGGACTCTGCCATGTGTCAGGGGTGGGACTGTAGGAGTTAATGGACTGTGCGGTGTGTCAGGGGTGGGACTGTAGGAGTTAATGGCCTCTGCCATGTGTCAGGGGTGGGACTGTAGGAGTTAATGGCCTCTGCCATGTGTCAGGGGTGGGACTGTAGGAGTTAATGGACTCTGCCATGTGTCAGGGGTGGGACTGTAGGAGTTAATGGACTCTGCCATGTGTCAGGGGTGGGACTGTAGGAGTTAATGGACTCTGCCATGTGTCAGGGGTGGGACTGTAGGAGTTAATGGCCTCTGCCGTGTGTCAGGGGTGGGACTGTAGGAGTTAATGGACTCTGCCATGTGTCAGGGGTGGGACTGTAGGAGTTAATGGCCTCTGCCATGTGTCAGGGGTGGGACTGTAGGAGTTAATGGACTCTGCCATGTGTCAGGGGTGGGACTGTAGGAGTTAATGGCCTCTGCCATGTGTCAGGGGTGGGACTGTAGGAGTTAATGGCCTCTGCCGTGTGTCAGGGGTGGGACTGTAGGAGTTAATGGGCTCTGCCATGTGTCAGGGGTGGGACTGTAGGAGTTAATGGCCTCTGCCATGTGTCAGGGGTGGGATTGTAGGAGTTAATGGACTCTGCCGTGTGTCAGGGGTGGGACTGTAGGAGTTAATGGCCTCTGCCGTGTGTCAGGGGTGGGACTGTAGAAGTTAATGGGCTCTGCCATGTGTCAGGGGTGGGACTGTAGGAGTTAATGGCCTCTGCCGTGTGTCAGGGGTGGGACTGTAGGAGTTAATGGCCTCTGCCGTGTGTCAGGGGTGGGACTGTAGGAGTTAATGGACTCTGCCATGTGTCAGGGGTGGGACTGTAGGAGTTAATGGACTGTGCGGTGTGTCAGGGGTGGGACTGTAGGAGTTAATGGCCTCTGCCGTGTGTCAGGGGTGGGACTGTAGGAGTTAATGGACTGTGCGGTGTGTCAGGGGTGGGACTGTAGGAGTTAATGGCCTCTGCCGTGTGTCAGGGGTGGGACTGTAGGAGTTAATGGCCTCTGCCGTGTGTCAGGGGTGGGACTGTAGGAGTTAATGGCCTCTGCCGTGTGTCAGGGGTGGGACTGTAGGAGTTAATGGACTCTGCCATGTGTCAGGGGTGGGACTGTAGGAGTTAATGGACTGTGCAGTGTGTCAGGGGTGGGACTGTAGGAGTTAATTGACTGTGCCGTATGTCAGGGGTGGGACTGTAGGAGTTAATGGACTGTGCGGTGTGTCAGGGGTGGGACTGTAGGAGTTAATGGCCTCTGCCGTGTGTCAGGGGTGGGACTGTAGGAGTTAATGGCCTCTGCCGTGTGTCAGGGGTGGGACTGTAGGAGTTAATGGACTGTGCGGTGTGTCAGGGGTGGGACTGTAGGAGTTAATGGCCTCTGCCATGTGTCAGGGGTGGGACTGTAGGAGTTAATGGACTCTGCCATGTGTCAGGGGTGGGACTGTAGGAGTTAATGGACTCTGCCATGTGTCAGGGGTGGGACTGTAGGAGTTAATGGACTGTGCGGTGTGTCAGGGGTGGGACTGTAGGAGTTAATGGCCTCTGCCGTGTGTCAGGGGTGGGACTGTAGGAGTTAATGGCCTCTGCCGTGTGTCAGGGGTGGGACTGTAGGAGTTAATGGACTGTGCGGTGTGTCAGGGGTGGGACTGTAGGAGTTAATGGACTGTGCATTGTGTCAGGGGTGGGACTGTAGGAGTTAATGGCCTCTGCCGTGTGTGCGTGCTTGTTAGTGATGTGCAGTTCGCCAACAATTTGTTATTTTTCAGCAACTCTTTTTACTGACTCGAGAGTCCCGATTCGTTTTTCTGAGTGGCACGTTCATTACAGTAATTTGTTCGACCTGCTGGCCGCAATGAATTCTACCGGATTGATAAGTGCTCCTCCAGCTCAGTGGCTCTGGAGACATGCTCTCACTAACAACTGTCTGTCACATATGCACGTAGGAAAATAGGCCATGCTGCAGGTAGCATAGAGAAGAAAAATACATGTTAAGAACTGTTAATTGATCTCATGGTGCAAATATGAATGCAATTAATTGATTATGTATTGTTATGATGGATACAACTTTGTTGAACCAAAACATGCACAGCCTCTGCTCAACAAACTCGAACTCGAGAATGAATGGTTTGGGAGGGGCTTCTACAGTTCGCAAATTATATTGTGCTTATCACCCTCACAGCAGTCAAGCAGTTGCATGACACCAAGAATCATTCACAATCTAGTCCTGTTGTGGCCGCAACTAGACCTCTTTTCAAAGGAATCAAGGAATAATCGTATATGTATGACTAGCAATCACATGTACATAGTTTAAATCACAATTTTGCAAGACTGTCACAAATGACAGCGCCAATAAGCCTTTTTTGGTGAATGAGATGTGACTCTGAGAGGCTTGTAGAGTCATGACTCGAGGTTTCAGTTCATCGTTCACCGGTAGGGGGTCTTGCATGCACTGGGTATTACTTAATCAAATGAACAAAATGAGTTTAAAGATTTGTTCTTTTAACTGAACGACTCAAAAAGATCAAAGTCAGTAAAACGAGCCAAACTTCCCATCACTAGATGGGAATAGACCTTGATGAAAAGGTAGTGTGTGTCAACTAGGCAAATGAGAAAGCCAAAACAAAATCATACAAAGCAAGACTACACGGAGGTCCAAGGGAGTGTCGTAGGCAGTCAGTGTGTTGGTGCGTCTGCCTCACCTTGCAGCTGTTGAGTCCCAGGCTGTGGATGAGGAAACCGGCACACTTGGCCTCGCTACGGAGGAAACCCTCCACAGGGGGAACTGTTGTCACAGTTACCGACCTCAGGGCCACCACATAGGGGTCACTGTAGAAGAAACACACATATAGTTACAGAAATCAGAATGAACACATAACCATCACCCCTGTAGAAGACAGGAACACACACACACATTATTCTGAAGGAAACCTTACCCGTCTTTGCAGGGCTGCCTCTTTGATAGCAGGAACACAAAGTCACGGCTCTTGCCTCCATTGATGGGTGGGCATTTAATATGATATACTGTCTCTTCCTCATCCGCCCTCTCCACCTCCTCACAGCTCCTACAGAAAGAAGGGGGTGTGAGAGGTTAAAGGTTTAGTTAGTTTAATGAATATAAAGCTCTGTGTTGGTCATACTTACAGGTAGTGTTTGTCCCAAAGAGGTCGCAGCGTGAGGTCAGCCAGTAAGGTGAAGGCATGGAGGGCAGAGGTCATGACCTCCATCTGAACTTGGACACAAAGCAGCTCCACCTCCTCATGGACATACACAGCGACCTGGATACACAAACATACAACAGAGAAAAGACAACGTAAAAGCAAAATGGTGTCCAACTCCAAAAAGGACAGAGAATCTCCTTTACAAAATTGCCATATAATGCCTCCGTTCATGCATGTGTGTGTTTCTTACTCTGTCACTGATGCTGCTGGCTTCCCAGTCTTGTTTCCCAGCCAGTACAGTCAGAGCTGCTACATTGTTATAGCCCAGATACACCTGCAGGGGGCGATAGGAGAGAGAGACAGTCAGCTGAGAAATAATGAGTGTATCTCAGCTTCAAAAAACTTGTCATCTGGCATGGCAGCTGTGGTAGAAAAAGTTCTCAATTGTCATACTTGAGTAAAAGTAAAGATACCTTAATAGAAAATGAAAAGTGAAAGTCACCCAGTAAAATACTACTTGAGTAAAAGTCTAAAAGTATTTGGTTTTAAATATATGTAAGTATCAAAAGTAAAAGTATAAATTACTTCAAATTCCTTATATTAAGCAAACCAGAGTAATTTACAGATAGCCAGATGGCACACTCTAACATCCTTTACAAACAAAGCATTTGTGTTTAGTGAGTATGCCAGATCAGAGGCAGTAGGGATGACCAGGGATGTTCCCTTTAAAATACAATAATCCTGTCCTACTCAGCATTCAAAATGTAACGAGTACTTTTGTGTGTTAGGAAAAATGTATGGAGTAAAACGTACATTATTTTCTTTAGGAATGTAGTGAAGTAAAAATAGTCAAAAATACTTAAGTAAAAATACTTTAAAGTACTACTTAAGTACTTTACACCACTTCATGGCAGCAATGTGGCTAGAACAATGGTTGCTGGTAGTGTCATGTTCATTACATGGCTGTAGTACCTGGTTGCTTTTGTCCCAGGGGACAGAGAGAGGAGCCTCCTCCTTACAGGATAGGATGTGCTTTCTAGCCATGCGTATTCTCTTCCTGACAATGGCAGACAGATATCTTCTCTCCCCGTCCTGGGTGGTGTATGTGACTTGGGGGAAGGCAGGTACGTCACCAGGTGTGTTAGCTAGCTGGTAGATGAGGAAGGCACTGTTGATGTGACGCGGTTTGTTCGCGGTCCACTCCTCACAGTTATAGGCCTCCACTCGGACACCTACCTCGATACTATACACACAGGCGCACACACATTTTAAATTCTGTGAGCGATTATCTGAAAGGTAAGACAGATGACTAGAAGTGTTACCTGTTGTTAAATGTGTTGTTGACCACAGCCTTAAAGACCAGTCTGTCACCTACAGAGGAGGGCCCTCTGAAGCGAAACATGTCTACAGACCTCAGAGAGGGGAAGCAGCCACACAGACGACTGGAGAGAGAGAGACAGAGAGGGTTAGTAGTGTGTGTGTGTGTGTGTGTGTGTGTGTGTGTGTGTGTGTGTGTGTGTGTGTGTGTGTGTGTGTGTGTGTGTGTGTGTGTGTGTGTGTGTGTGTGTGTGTGTGTGTGTGTGTGTCTACCTGGCTGCCACTGTGGCTGCATTCTCCATCCAGGCCATGATCTGTCCTCCGAAGGTGTTGCCATGGTGATTAGCATGTGGAGGCAGTACCAGCTCGATGCTCTCTACACGCGTGAACTCTGTGGACACAGCAGACAGCGGGTCTCTCCTGCTACACACACCCGGAGAGGAATAGTTACCTGATGGAGAGGAACATGTACAGACATGGGGATTAAAAAGAGATGCAATGACACGCCTAGAACAACTAATCACCAACTCAGCAATAGCCCTCAGACAGACATGTACGTTGCTTCATCATGTGGCTCTGACAGAGAGCATTACACATAGATAACCCACTGGGCACACTGTGTCATTTCAACGTGGATAATTGGGTAATTTATTTATCCGTTATTTTACCAGGTAAGTTGACTGAGAACACGTTCTCATTTGCAGCAACGACCTGGGGAATAGTTACAGGGGAGAGGAGGGGGATGAATGAGCCAATTGTAAACTGGGGATTATTAGGTGACCGTGATGGTTTGAGGGCCAGATTGGGAATTTAGCTAGGACAGCGGGGTTAACACCCCTACTCTTACGATAAGTGCCATGGGATCTTTAATGACCTCAGAGAGTCAGGACACCCGTTTAACGTCCCATCCAAAAGACAGCACAGGGCAGTGTGTAGGGGCATTGGGATATTTTTTTTTAGACCAGAGGAAAGAGTGCCTCCTACTGGCCCTCCAACACCACTTCCAGCAGCATCTGGTCTCCCATCCAGGAACTGACCAGGATCAACCCTGCTTAGCTTCAGAAGAAAGCCAACAGTGGTATGCAGGGTGGTATGCTGCTGGTAATATTTGTTTGAGATGTTGATCAATGAGATTACCCACTCAAAAAGACAGCCAAAGGTTTATTGAATTTCCAATGTGTTATCACTACATTTTCAACCATTCAAAAGAAGAGCAAAGTTCAATTGGGAATAAAATGTCAGATATTTAGTTTATTTATTCAACAGATTAATGTGATATCACTGTACTCCATCTAATAGCAGAACCAAATTACCTGGATTCCAGTTGAGATTACATTAAAAGTACATCATGGTGCAAGTGATCAATGCTGTTTGAGATATTGCGCAGATTATTAAAGAAATTGTGAAGATCTCCACAGACCCGCTATCTTCAACTTGCACGACTTATGCGATTACATAAGAAGATATGTATAGTCATAGTAACCTCAATATGGCCATGGATTTGTTACTCATTTTAAGGTTGAATGTTACATAACTTTAGGCTATTTGCTGTATTACAAAAGTAGTATTGAATTGTGTTTGGTTGACAACGCAACCAAATATCAACATTAAAAAGACATATCTACTGCTTGGATAGTTCCATCTGAGCCACTGTTATGTTTGGTTGAGTTGGAGACATGAATCTAATATAACATGTGTTAACTTATCAACAAGTTAACACACTATTTATTGTATTTTAAAAAGTGATAATGAATTATGTTTGGTTGTCAACACATATAACGTCTGCTTGGATAGTTCCATCTGAGCCACTGACTTATTCTGGCTTTAATTCCAGTTTGTCTACAAACTAATAATTAATATGTTGGAGTCACGTCTCCATCTCAACCAAAAATCTAAGTTACAGAATAGGACTAAATCAAATCAAACTCTAAATGAACTTCAAATATAGTTTGATTTGATTTAGTCCTATTCTCTAACTTAGATTTTTGGTTGAGATGGAGAAGTGACTCCAACATATTAATTATTAATTTGTAGACAAGCTGGAATTAAAGCCAGAATAAGTCAGTGGTACAGATGGAACTATCCAAGCAGAAGATACATCTCCTTCAAATGTTGATATCTGGTTGGTTTGACAACTAAACACAATGCAATATCACTACATTTTAAATCAAGCTTGAAACCCCAGGTCGATTGTATGGTCTATTTTTAGTTGATTACTGGGATCAATCAAACATTTCCCGTTGATGTCTTTGTAAATGCTATATAGGCTTACATAGCATCATTGATGATTGATAAAGTATGGTCACATTTCATTTGCTCTGTTAAACCTACCCTTTGGAATGACTTTGATCGTAACAGTGAATCTATTTGTTTTTTAAGTGGAGATCTTTCAACAATCATTCTCACGATAGCACATTGATAACAGATCTAACAGCTGGGCTTAGTTAATACCTTGGATGTGAGACCAACATGTAGCTGTAGATAGATACATTTTCCAGTAGGAGGTGCTGCCCAGCCTATAGTTTTTTTTCTGGATAGTGGATTTAACTTACAAAATCTTACATTGTTTAAAAAGTACAAATTCAACATAATTTATACAAGGTTTTTGTATTTTGAAATGTGGTTTCCATGATGACATAATACTGTGGTTGAAATTTCACTCTAACAACAGTTTACATTGATTACTTTTTTTAGAAACACTTTTTTCCCCCACATGGTTTCCATGTCACAATACATTGAAAAATGACGTTGAAACAACGTTGATTCAACCAGTTTGTGCCCAGTGGATCTGAAAAGAAATATGTGTTGGCTCTTCTCTTTGTGTTGGTGTGTATGTGAGTGTGGATGTCTTTCTCTGTCCTCTTGCTGACTCTTAGCCCTTTCCATCAGAGCACTGTACCAAACAAACTCTATTTCTCCTCTTTCTCAGCTACAAAGGTATTTATTTGTTTATATTTGCCGATTGAAAATGAGTTCAAGGGGCAATTATACACAGTGCCTTGCGAAAGTATTCGGCCCCCTTGAACTTTGCGACCTTTTGCCACATTTCAGGCTTCAAACATAAAGATATAAAACTGTATTTTTTTGTGAAGAATCAACAACAAGTGGGACACAATCATGAAGTGGAACGACATTTATTGGATATTTCAAACTTTTTTAACAAATCAAAAACTGAAACATTGGGCGTGCAAAATTATTCAGCCCCTTTACTTTCAGTGCAGCAAACTCTCTCCAGAAGTTCAGTGAGGATCTCTGAATGATCCAATGTTGACCTAAATGACTAATGATGATAAATACAATCCACCTGTGTGTAATCAAGTCTCCGTATAAATGCACCTGCACTGTGATAGTCTCAGAGGTCCGTTAAAAGCGCAGAGAGCATCATGAAGAACAAGGAACACACCAGGCAGGTCCGAGATACTGTTGTGAAGAAGTTTAAAGCCGGATTTGGATACAAAAAGATTTCCCAAGCTTTAAACATCCCAAGGAGCACTGTGCAAGCGATAATATTGAAATGGAAGGAGTATCAGACCACTGCAAATCTACCAAGACCTGGCCGTCCCTCTAAACTTTCAGCTCATACAAGGAGAAGACTGATCAGAGATGCAGCCAAGAGGCCCATGATCACTCCGGATGAACTGCAGAGATCTACAGCTGAGGTGGGAGACTCTGTCCATAGGACAACAATCAGTCGTATATTGCACAAATCTGGCCTTTATGGAAGAGTGGCAAGAAGAAAGCCATTTCTTAAAGATATCCATAAAAAGTGTCGTTTAAAGTTTGCCACAAGCCACCTGGGAGACACGCCAAACATGTGGAAGAAGGTGCTCTGGTCAGATGTAACCAAAATTGAACTTTTTGGCAACAATGCAAAACGTTATGTTTGGCGTAAAAGCAACACAGCTCATCACCCTGAACACACCATCCCCACTGTCAAACATGGTGGTGGCAGCATCATGGTTTGGGCCTGCTTTTCTTTAGCAGGGACAGGGAAGATGGTTAAAATTGATGGGAAGATGGATGGAGCCAAATACAGGACCATTCAGAAAGAAAACCTGATGGAGTCTGCAAAAGACCTGAGACTGGGACGGAGATTTGTCTTCCAACAAGACAATGATCCAAAACATAAAGCAAAATCTACAATGGAATGGTTCAAAAATAAACATATCCAGGTGTTAGAATGGCCAAGTCAAAGTCCAGACCTGAATCCAATCGAGAATCTGTGGAAAGAACTGAAAACTGCTGTTCACAAATGCTCTCCATCCAACCTCACTGAGCTCGAGCTGTTTTGCAAGGAGGAATGGGAAAACATTTCAGTCTCTCGATGTGCAAAACTGATAGAGACATACACCAAGCGACTTACAGCTGTAATCGCAGCAAAAGGTGGCGCTACAAATAATTTTGCACGCCCAATTTTTCAGTTTTTGATTTGTTAAAAAAGTTTGAAATATCCAATAAATGTTGTTCCACTTCATGATTGTGTCCCACTTGTTGTTGATTCTTCACAAAAAAATACAGTTTTATATCTTTATGTTTGAAGCCTGAAATGTGGCAAAAGGTCGCAAAGTTCAAGGGGGGCGAATACTTTCGCAAGGCAATGTAGTTCCTCTCAGAACAAGATAACCTAAGTCAAGATAACGATACAGATTAGGACACAATATCCCAGGCTGACACACACACGCACACACAGATGTGAGAGAGGAGCGAGAGAGAGAATGAGAGAGAGAGAAATAGAGAGAGGTCTAGACATAGAGAGCGAGAAATACAGAGAGACTGACCGTTGGCTAGTGTGTGGTAGTCTTGTAGCAAGGTACTGAAGGTCTGTTCATTGTAAAGGCGAAGTCTTCGTCTCTCTGAGGCCAGAGAATGCTGCAGCTGCTCCTCTGCAGAACACAGATCCTCCACCGGCCGCAACAACACCTTCTGTGGTCCCGCTGGCTTTCCAACAAAGGTGGAGTAGGCCACACATACCAACCTCTCCACATGTTCCCTCACATCCTGCACTGACACACGGATTCCAACCTACACACACACAATTGTTATATTATACATTCAAATATATATAATACTTGTACATGCGTGCATATGTGTGTGTGTGTGCGCGGGTGCGTGCGTGTGTGTAGTCTTACCTCCATGCTAGTGGTGAACGCTCTGTTGACTTTGGACTTAATGGTGATCACCTGACCAACCCTGCAAACAACATTAGAAATATTAAAAACGTTACTTGCATTTGATTGATTGATTGACTGATTGGTTGACGCGTACCTTCCAGTCTCCTCAAACTGGATGTCGTCCATGGATAGTGTGACACATGCCATCCCAGCATGACGCTCAGCTAAGGGACACACACACACACAGTTATCTCACATTGTTAACCTTTATATTTACAGTATTTATGTTTCATCTCTCCAACTGTGGCCCAAACTACAATTACAGTGACATGCCAATCCTTAACATCCTCATGGTGGATAACACAAATCTCTTATTATGTGTTATTGTGAGCACACACACACACACACACACACACACACACACACACACAGGAATGTTAGTAGGTGAGGGGTCAGTGCACTGCTGTTACCCTGTCTGTCCAGCAATGGCCACTGAAGGTCAGCTCTGTCACACACACCCTACTTGCGTAACTGAGGTGGTGTGTGTGGGGGTGTGTGTGTGAGGTGGCAGACACTACCCCTGACATCTAATCAGTTTCTATTCCTGAACTCTGAACTGTTCCTAGTCTCTATATTGTTAACATTTGCTCAGCATTTACACCAGAGGAAACTCTCCACCTGATATTTAAATAGACATATACAGATGGGAATAGCGGTGTAAAGTTTCCATGAACTTTACATGGTCTACTTGTCTGTCTTCTTTGCATGGAAACAGACACAAAGACACACACATACACACACAGCCACATGCGCGCGCACCAGCACACACACACACACTATATACTGACCAGCGAGGCAGGCGATTGTGTCCATCCATTTGAGTAGCTGCCCAGCACTCAGGTCTCCTTGGTGATCTGCATGGCATGGCTGTATAGACTGGCACATCTGGACATCCATAGGAGCAGGGGTTTGGACACGACATGAGCCCAGGAGAGGAGCAGCCTGAGCAGACCGATGCTTCTGGATCTCTTGGTCCTTATGGGGCTCCACAGGGCATGACCCCCGGTGTACACTCAGGCTCGGAGCATATTGAGTGGGCACAGGGACAGGCCCCTTCAGATCCCGGAAGTAGTGGTTGTCCAGAGTGAAGCCATTCTGGAGGCTTTGGGTCATCATGACCCTGTTGCTTCTCTGAGTAAGTGCAGAGAAAATCAGTATACCAGCCTATCTGAGTCCCTGAGTGAGAGCAAGTGAGCGAGATGGCATTGTAACACCACTCTGTCCCTCCCTCCTTCCCTCTCTCCGTCTGTAAATCTTATCTGTGGTAAATCTTATCTGCGGCTCTAAGCCCTATGACGTAAACACACACCGTTACACACTGTGGCAATGAGTTTCAATCATAGTTCTCACTCAATTTGATGACACGCTCCGACTTTGGGGGGTCTGGCAAGGGAGATGGAAAACTGGACTGGAAACGGCCACCAAACAGCGCCAAACTTAGTCACATGATATGACACACAATCCTCTACATTCTTGATACTTGGCTGGTCCACAGACGTGCGTGCGCACACACATACCTTACACACACTACAGATGGACTCTGACAGCCCGGTGTGCTGATAGTACTCGTGACCCCGGAATAGACCAATAATATCTATCTGCAGACTGCAGTAACTACAAGGGATGATTATAGCCTACCTTATCATGGAGTTTGAGGAGAAACAGAGAAAACTAAATCATACAGCTGTTTTTTTTATTTTTTTACATATAACTTTGGATGCTAGCTAGCAAGCAGACCTCCTTGAAGATAGACCAAAGTATCAGCTATCACACCATGTAAAGGAACAACCTCCACGTTTCTCTCAGAAAATGCAACTAACTGGATTTATGTCAACTCTGTCAGACACTCCGTCAGAATTTTACAATTCCTGTCCAACAAGTGTTTAAATGCCTTGATTATTTCATTCTAAAATTAGATTTTTTAAATATGCAATACAATAAGGGGTCCTTATGGTATGGCTGACCCTGCTCATTTCTGATTCATTTAGGGTTATAGGCAAGTCTGATGGAGTTAACCAACACATCTTTTAGGAATCAACATTTTGAGATAAATATGATTTAAAGTCAAATGGGGCTATTGCAAGAAACTACATATGATCATTTTTCTGTTTGCATCCATTATTGACAGGTTTTAGAATTTTTTTGGGAGAGTTTGAAACTGGTCTCCTTGGCTCCGGACAAGGGTATTGAAATGAATAGTATCACCAGTATTTTGAGAATATCCCCCCAAAATATTTTCCCTCATAGATTCCCCTAAATTAAAATGTTAAGCTCAAATAATGCAACAAAATACATGTTTTTTTCAACTATAAACATTGTTCCCTGTCGGAAAAAGATTGTCCCAGCTTTCAAGAATCGCTGATCTAATTTCCTATTGGATGCTTTCTTCATTCATAAAGACTTTTTATTCAATTTTGATACATTTATTAGCAGAGACCATGTGATATGGAGTGTCATTCTAACTTGTAGGGGACATGGGCCATCAGTTGGACATTGCAGTTGGACATTGATTAGATCACTATATATACACAAATGTATGTGGACACCCCTTCAAATGAGTTAATTTGTTTTTTTCAGCCACATCCGTTGCTGACAGGTGTATACAATCTAGCACAGCCATGCAATCTCCATAGCTAAACAGTGTAGAATGGCCTTAAGAGCTCAGTGACTTTCAACGTGGCGCTGTCATAGGATGCCACCTTTCCAACAAGTCAGTTTGTCATATTTCTGCCTTGCTAGAGCTGCCTCAGTCAACTGTCAGTGCTGTTCATTTGAAAAGGAAACGTCTAGGAGCAGCAACGTGTAGTGGTAGGCCACATAAGCTCACAGAACGGGACCGCTGACTGCTGAAGTGTGTCTGTCCTCGTTTGCAACACTCACTACCGAGTTCCAAACTGCCTCTGGGAGCAACATCAGCACAATAACTGTTTGTAGGGAGTGACCGAGCAGCCGCATACAAGCATAAGATCACCATGTGCAATGCCAAGCGTCGGCTGGAGGGGTGTAAAGCTCGCTGCCATTGGACTTTGGAGAAGTGGAAATGTGTTCTCTGGAGTGATGAATCACGCTTTACCATCTGGCAGTCTGATGGACAAATCTGGGTTTGGCGGATGCCAGGAGAACGCAACCTGCCTCAATGCATAATGCCAACTGTAAAGTCTGGTGGAGGAGGAATAATGGTCTGGGGTTGGTTTCCATGGTTTGGGCAGACCCGTTAGTTCCAGTGAAGGGAAATCTTAACGCTGCAGCATACAATGACATTCTAGACGATTCTGTGCTTCCAACTTTGTGGTAATAGTTTGGGGGAAAGCCCTTTCCTACTTCAGTATGACAATGCCCCCATGCACAAAGCCAGGTCCATACAGAAATGGTTTGTCGAGATTGGTATGAAAGAAATTGACTGGCCTGCACAGAGCCCTGACCTCAACCCCATCGAACACCTTTGGGATGAATTGGAACGCCGATTGCGAGCCAGGGCTAATCGCTCAACATCAGTGCCCGACCACACTAATGCTTAGCAATGTTCCAAAATCTTGTGGAAAGCCTTGCCAGAAGAATGGAGACTGATATAGTCATGTAGTGTATCTTCAATCTACTGTTTGATCAGGAACTGGGTCAAGTGGGCAGGTTACCGCACTGGGCACACACTGGTTGAATCAACATTGTTTCCAAGTCATTTACACCGAAATTACGTTGAAACAACGTGGACTAGATGTTGAATAGAGTATGTGCCAAGCGAGACAAAAGGTGCTCTTTGCTATCATCCAGGCCCCCGATCAAGATAGCAATAAAACAAACACGAGCTGTGGAATGACAAACTCTTGTGTTTTTAAATTATCTAGGCAAATTAATACATGAAGGAATTCAATTAATTCACTCATCCTGAAAGATATATTAGTGAAAACACATGTTGGGGATATTATCTTGAAACTCCGTCAGTATAGCAGAAGGGGCCGTGTGTAAACTCCAAATCTGATTGGCTGTTGTCTCATTCCCCCTCCGCAAACGAGATCCCGGAGCCTTGGTAAGAAACGTGTTTTGTTTTGAGAGTGCTCTTTTAATTTGTTAAACTTTCTCAGAAACATTGAAAACCTTGAACAGAATGGGCCTATTGCAACCATCGATGACTACCAGGTTATCGCCAGCTGATCTCTCCTTAATAAACAATCATATACAATCACCCGCACAGCTGATCTCATTTGCATACTTTGTTGGCCATCATATTACCATTCCCTAAAGCTGATGTCTGTGTTAACTTTTAATTCTGCATTCAACCAAAATCTCTGTTATAAAAAAAACTTGTTTGCCCCTCACACAACAGATCACTTGATGTCGCTTCGGTGTCAAACAAGCTTTTAAGCAGACAGCTTTTTGGAGAGAAAAAACTATATTGCCTTCTCACTTCCAGGAATGTTGAACGTTCGTCAAACATTTTAAGGTTTACAATCTAGCTAGTTAGCTACATCAATGTAGAACCGCAATATTGCGACAAGAATACACAAAGCATGCATGCTAGCTAGCTACACTGAACAAAAATATAAATGCAATATGTAAAGTGTTGGTCCCAGGTTTCATGAGCTGAATTAAAACAAACCAGAAAGTTGCCATATAATCCAAAATATTATTTCTCTAAAATTTTGTGCACAAATGTGTTAGTGAGCATTTCTCCCTTTCCAAGATAATGTATCCACCTGACAGGTGTGGCATATCAAGGAGCTGATTAAAAAGCATGATCATTACACAGGTGCACCTTGTGCTGCGGACAAAAAAGGCCACTCTAAAAAGTGCAATTCTGTCACCCAAACACATCTCAAGGAGTGTGCAATTGGCATGCTGACTGCAGAAATGTCCACCAGAGCTGTTGCCAGAGAATTGAATGTTCCTTTCTGAACCATAAGCCGCCTCCAATGTTGTTTTAGAGAATTTAGCAGTACGTCCAACCGGCCTCACTACCTCAGACCACGTGTAACCACACCAGCCCAGGACCTCCCCATCTGGCTTCTTCACCTGCGGGATCATCTGGGTCCAGCCACCCGGACAACTGATGAAACTGTGGGTTTGCACAACTGAAGAATTTCTGCAAAAACTGTCAGAAACCGTCTCAGGGAAGCTCATCTGTGTGCTCGTTGTCCTCACCAAGGTCTTGGCCTGACTAGTTCAGCGTCATGGGAAAATGCTCACCTTCGATGGCCACTGGCACGTTGGAGAAGTGTGCTCTTCTTGGATGAATCCAGGTTTCAACTGTACCGGGCACATGGCAGACAGAAACCGTTTCAGGGAAGGTCATCTGTGTGCTCGTCGTCCTTACCAGGGTCTTGGCCTGACTGTAGTTCGGCGTGTATGGCGTCGTGTGGGCGAGTGGCTTGCTGATGTCAATGTTGTGATTAGAGTGCCCCATGGTGCCTGTGGGGTTATGGTATGAGCAGGCATAAACTGGCATAGGCTACAGACAATGAACACAATTGCATTTTATCGATGGCAATTTGAATGCACAGAGATGTTTCCGCATGATAATGCACGGCCCCATGTCGCAAGGATCTGTACGCAATTCCTGGAAGCTGAAATGAAAATGTCCCAGTTCTTCCATGGCCTGCATACTCATCAGACATGTCACCCATTCCGCATATTTGGGATGCTCTGGATCGACGTGTAAGACAGCGTGTTCCAGTTCCTGCCAATATCCAGCAAGTTCACACAGCCATTGAAGAGGAGTGGGGTAACATTCCACAATCAACAGCCTGATGAACTCTATGCGAAGTGTGTTGTGCAGCATGAGGCAATTGGTGGTCACACCAGATAGTGTGACCACCATATCTGTGAGCAACAGATGCATTTCCATATTCCCAGTCATGTGAAATCCATAGATTAGGTCCTAATTCACTTTTATAAATTGACTGATTTCATTTTATGAACTGTAAATCAGTAAAATCTTAGACATTGTTGCATGTTTTTGTTCAGTGTCGTTTCAGTTAACTACCAGCCGTACAGTAAACTACCAGCCGTACAGTCGCCTCTGTTCATTCATCCTTGGTGCATTTAGACAGACCCATTTTCATAAATCTCAAATGGCTTTATGATGCTCTCTCATATCTTCTTCTGTACCCCATCTCTCTCATATCTCCTCCTGTACCCCATCTCTCTCATATCTCCCTCATCTCCTCCTGTAGCCCATCTCTCTCATATCTTCTTCTGTAGCCCATCTCTCTCATATCTTCTTCTGTAGCCCATCTCTCTCATATCTTCTTCTGTAGCCCATCTCTCTCATATCTTCTTCTGTAGCCCATCTCTCTCATATCTTCTTCTGTAGCCCATCTCTCTCATATCTTCTTCTGTAGCCCATCTCGCTCATATCTTCTTCTGTAGCCCATCTCTCTCATATCTTCTTCTGTAGCCCATCTCGCTCATATCTTCTTCTGTAGCCCATCTCTCTCATATCTTCTTCTGTAGCCCATCTCTCTCATATCTTCTTCTGTAGCCCATCTCTGTCATATCTTCTTCTGTAGCCCATCTCTCTCATATCTCCTCCTGTACCCCATCTCTCTCATATCTTCTTCTGTAGCCCATCTCTCTCATATCTTCTTCTGTAGCCCATCTCTCTCATATCTTCTTCTGTAGCCCATCTCTCTCATATCTTCTTCTGTACACCATCTCTCTCATATCTTCTTCTGTAGCCCATATCTCTCATATCTTCTTCTGTACCCCATCTCTCTCATATCTCCCTCATCTCCTCCTGTACCCTAGCTCTCTCATATCTCCCTCATCTCCTCCTGTAGCCCATCTCTCTCATATCTCCTCCTGTACCCTATCTCTCTCATATCTCCCTCATCTCCTCCTGTACACCATCTCTCTCATATCTCCCTCATCTCCTCTTGTACCCCATCTCTCTCATCCTCATCTCATCCTGTACCCCATCTCATCCTCATCTCCTCCTGTACCCCATCTCTCTCATCGTCTCCCTAATGTCCTCCTGTACCCCATCTCTCTCATCCTCATCTCATCCTGTACCCCAATTCTCATCGCTCCCTCATCTCCTCCTGTACCCTCTCCCATCTCCTCTTCTACCCCATCTCTCTCATCCTCATCTCCTCATGTACCCCATCTCTCTCATCCTCATCTCCTCCTGTACCCCATCTCTCTCATCGTCTCCCTAATGTCCTCCTGTACCCCATCTCTCATCCTCATCTCATCCTGTACCCCAATTCTCATCACTCCTTCATCTCCTCCTGTACCCCAACTCTCTCATTTCTCGCTCATATTCTCCTGTGCCCCACTTCTCTCATCCTCATCTCCTCCTGTACCCCATCTCTCTAATCCTCATCTCATCCTCTACCCCATCTCTCTCATCCTCATCTCCTCCTGTACCCCATCTCTCTCATCCTCATCTCCTCCTGTACCCCAAATATCTCATCCTCATCTCCTCCTGTACCCTAATTCTCTCATCCTCATCTCCTCCTGTACCCCATCTCTCTCATCGTCTCCCTAATGTCCCCCTGTATCCCAACTCTCTCATCCTGTACCCCAACTCTCATCACTCCCTCATCTCCTCCTGTACCCTCTCTCTCTCATCTCCTCCTGTACCCCAACTCTCTCATATCTCCCTCATATTCTCCTGTGCCCCACTTCTCTCATCCTCATCTCCTCCTCTACCCCAACTCTCTCATCCTCATCTCCTCCTTTACCCCATCTCTCTCATCCTCATCTCCTCCTGTACCCTCTCTCATCTCCTCCTGTACCCCAAATGTCTCATCCTCATCTCCTCCTGTACCCCATCTCTCTCATCCTCATCTCATCCTGTACCCCATCTCTCTCATCCTCATCTCCTCCTGTACCCCAAATCTCTCATCCTCATCTCCTCCTGTACCGCAATTCTCTCATCCTCATCTCCTCCTGTACCCCAATTCTCTCATCCTCATCTCCTCCTGTACCCTCTCTCATCTCCTCCTGTACCCCAAATCTCTCATCCTCATCTCCTCCTGTACCCATCTCTCTCATCCTCATCTCCTCCTGTGCTTCAACTCTCTCATATCTCCCTCATCTCCTCCTGTA